>NW_010286678.1:24262-32205 GCF_000700745.2 Antrostomus carolinensis
TATGACAAACATGATCAGGCACACGGCAGGCACACCTGGGAGGCAGGCAGATGCGCGCGAGTGAAGTCACTCCAGCAAGGCACTCCTGTTCGTTAACGCTGTTTATTAGCAATGCAGGCTGCCTCCCCTCCTCCTGCACGGCACATGAAGCCTCATTAAAGGAGAGGCAAAGCCCTCATGGCAAGGCTTGCAGTCTTTGCTTTGTCCTGCTATAGCCAGATCGCTCCGGCACAGACAGTCTATCAGCGGCGCAAGGGAAGGGTCGTCTCCCGGTTTCTGCACCAGCACAAGCTGATGTTGATGTGATCAACAGGGTCTGTCAGCTGCCTTTGACACTGACAATTCTGAGGTGTCACAGATGCCTGTGATCTGTGACAGGAACTGGTGGCCTTCAATAGCCATCCTGCTGTCAGATCAGCAGCCTTTCCAATCACAAGGCAAGCTGGGGAATGCACAAGTGATCGCTGGCAGTGAGACCCCGTTGCCTTCAGCTGGAGCATGTTTCAGAGAACAAAAGCATGGTAAGAAGACATAGGAGATAGCAACACATTAAAAATATGTATTCCCATTTTTATTTAGAAATATTAATTATAAGAGACAGGATACTAACTAGCACCACTGGTGCCTTCTCCACTGCTTGCAAAACTGTCAGGAAACAATGGCTAGACCTAAAATCAGTGAGAGCAAATCATTTTCAGCACACTGAATTGGAGACTGGACTTTTACATCTACCACTCTGCCCTAAAATTTCAAAGTCAGTTGCACACATGGTATATGTATTGATGACTAATATTTTTCCATGTCACTTCCTAAATAACTACCCTAGATACAGCCAGATATGTACGTTGTATGTTGAATTTACCATATCAACTATGTCAGGAACCCACACAAAATTGGATTAGCCCTAATACAAAGCACTGGGATGACTAATCACCACGTAAATCCCAATTAAATAAGATTATAAGTACAAAGAAGTGAAATTCCCTCTTATCAGACATTATCCATCTATATAAGATAACCAAGTCTGACTTGTTTGTCTGAAAAAAGTTGATATAAGGCTCCAGCCCTTGAAGACTTTCATGTGAGCAGCCTTTTGCCCACCCAGATTAATTAGCCTGGGAGTGACTGAGTGTGGAGGCCACAGCCACAGTTTTCACACCATCAGCCATATTCACACTGTCTTTTACCCTTCATATTGCTGCTCTGATAAACTGCATCAGATGGCAAAATGCACTCTACTGTAGTATTCTGATTACTCCAGAATTATCACTCCAATACTAATGTAGTCCAGCTGCAGACTATCTGACTGTCTGCTAGACTAGTTTCAATTAATTTACGAAGCATTTAATTGGAAAATAACATGTGAACCTTCAAATTCACTAAAAACAAAGTTAGGATGAAAGGTGATGAATGCTTGCTGAGCGCTTGGTAGCAATGAACAGGTTGTATTCCTAGGGACATTGGTAATAAGTAATTTCAACTAAGTTATTAAAATTATAAATTTGTATGCCTGGGAGCTCAGATTCAAGGCAAAAGGTGGTTCCTTCTAAGAAACATCCTAACAAAAATGTTACGAAATTTTAAATGCATCTATTTAAGTTCTATCATTAAGAAATATCTGCAAAGTCCATGTCTCCTATAGTTTTTAAATGTTAAATATTCTGTGTCATATCCTCATGTGTGATTTGACACAAGGAGACAGATCTACATAATTATTTTACAACATACTGAGTACTGGGGTTTGATCTGCACTTTAATGGCTGTCCACTAACAAGTGGAGCAGAATGACAAGATACTCAAGCTTCCATTTTTAATATGATGAAATAAATTGAGCTCATAGAACTTCTAGGAGATTAACACTGTGCAGGCACAATCCCGCCTCCACTGAATGCAAAGGCAAAATCCCCACTCAATTCACTGCCGTCAAGATCACAACGGCATTTCTCAGTATTTATTAGAATAAAGTCCATGTAATGCTCCACTGCTTGCTCTCTTTCAGACTTACATCTGATAGCAGAAAAGTGCAATTATACTAACACACTAACAAATCTGCAAACTGGCAGAGGAGAACAGCAAGTAAGCTATTTAAATGAAAACATATTGTAGTATTTATTGGTGACTGACTCCCAGATCTCTTAACACCAGTTTAAGAAAATCACCACATGTCCTCCTTGCTTTAAATGCACAGATTTTACTGCCAGCTGTGATCTTCATCAGCATATTTGATATGTGTCCTAGTGACTTTGAGGCATCATTTAACTAACACAGCTTAGACTGTTCTCAGTTTTGTAATGCTTGGCTCTAGAAAGTCCTGCCTTTCCCCTGCAATGATTTGGGCTTCCTATTTATATTTCATTAGAGAATTAAATACCACCATAAACAATGATAAATCCAAATCTCTAGTAATTTCATAAGGTTAAAACTTCTTTGAAATATTTAATTCATGCTCTGAATATTCATAAGTAGAATACTTTAGGACCTATGTTCCTCAGACTAGTTCTCACAACCTTGCTGTTGTTCTATTTATAACTCTGTTTTTACACAGAACAGGGAAAGTCAGGTATTAAGATGTAACAAAATACACGACAGATGCTCAGAGAATACTAATTTTAAAACAATTTCTAGCATTGTTTACAAAATTGTTGTGAAGTTACATTTTTAATGCCACGGATGCTTCAAAATAATTCATTTCTGTATCAGCCCCCGGTGTTTCCAGACCTGAAAAGAAAACTAAAATCAAGTCCTGACATTCTAAACTGCAATCAAATCTGCTTCCACACAGCACAAATGACCAAGTCACAACATTTAAAACGTGTATTCAACTCCACCAACAGAGTCTGTGGAGACACACTGAATTACTGACCTGCCATCCACTGTCGCAATCATTTGCTCCACAGACACTGTGAATCCCACATACAGAAAAAGCAGGAGGAACCCAACGGCAGCGTTTCTTTCCATTGAGAAGAGAGACAGTCCCTCCACACCAGCACATCTGCTCCTCTGGTCCAGCGGGCAGACAGACACCCGTGCTCTGGCTGGCAGCCTGACAAGCAGCAGATGCAGCCAATCGGGGTCGGGATTCGCTTCTCCATCGCTGCACCGGTGCCCACGGGAGAAATTCTTCGTGTGCTCAGATGTACTCTGATGGTGGACACCTACCACTGTCACGTTCCAGCCCCCTCGTGAATTAAAGATTACACATTCTGGAGAAATTGTACAGGGATGTGAGCTGTTTGCTAAGGGAAAAAGAAATAAAATCAGATGATCTCTCCAGGCTCTAAAATCACACATTTTATGTGTACTCAACCCTAACCTTAAACCAAGGTGAAGTTGCTGTTTCCAAACAGCTCTGAAATTTCTCCTTCTATATGACAGCCAAAGACCTACATGTATTTTGAAGTCTTTAGAATAGTATACTATTATACTTCACAGTAAGTTTATATTATAATATATTATACTTCACAGTAACAGTCTTATGCCCATTTTACAGATGTGAAAGCAGATATAGCAAGCTTAGAAGTCAAATATTTGGAAGTTCCCTTTCTTCAGCACTAATTCAGCTTGTACATGTCCAGCTTTCTGGCTCAATTGTTTCTATACTCGCAGCTAACCCCAAGAAAGATCACAGTTGTTAAATGCCCACAGAATTACAGTGCCTCTGTTTCTGGACCGTGTCCTGGTTTGTAGCTGGGACAGAGCTGGTTTGTTTGGGGGGTTTTTGGTAGCTAGAACAGTGCTGTGTTTTGGTTTCAGCCTGGGATTTGTTATGAGAAGAAAGTTGACTACATGCTAATGTTTCCAATTGCTGCTGGAAGTAAAAGGACTTTGTGTTTTGCCAGTCTAGGTGTGCAAAGTCTAAGGGTGGGTGAGAAATACTAAAATTAATGAGCTAGACTGGCAGTTAGATATGCCAATGAGATATTCCATATCACATAATATCATGTTCAGTACATTCATTTGGGTCTCTCCCTCGGGGGGGGGTGGTTCGCTCTCTCTCTGGCTCTCACTCTGGCTCTTGCTCTTCTGGGATTGTGGTTTCAGTTTCAGGGAATCCGAAATGTCAGTTCTGGGAACAGGCCGGGCTTGGTCAGCAGGTGGTGAGCAGCTGCACTGTGTATCACTCATTTGCAAATTATTTTATTATTATTACTTTAAATACAACTATTTAAAGAGAGAGTGAGCGAGCAGCTGTGTTTGGCTACTAGCCAAGTCCTAGCCAAGTGAAACCACCACAACTGTCAGACTGAGACATCAAGGTGCACACACATCACTGTGAAAATGGTAGGTTGGTTCTGGGACAAGTTATTTTCAAAAGATAGGTGAGCCACAGGCAGGGGTACCTGTTCTGCAGACCCTCTCTGTCCCCATCAGCCTTCTCAAAATACACATCAGCCGTGCTCATAATGGCAAGGAAGAGGGCAAGGCACATGAGCTGACTCCTCAAACCCTATGACCCACGTATGTTCTCCACACACTGCTCACTAACTGCACCTCACATTCAAAGTGTCCACACAGGGCCAGGAAAGCTGAAAGCAGGATACTTACTGGTGGACCAGGTGCAATGACAAGCGCTCTGCAGTAGGCTCATGTGCAGTCTGGCCACCTTCATGAACAGACAGGGATCTGTGATCAGTCTGGAGGGAACTCTGGGGCCAGAAATGGGTCCTTGGTACCTGCCTTCAGCCTGTGTGACTGGGCAGCTCACTCCTGAAAGGAAGCTCGGACCAGCACTTGGCTGATATATTGTCACACTGCACCCTTCTCCACTTCAAACATGAGACAGGACATAGTCACAACCTGCTCCTTCTAACAGCTACATGCATTCTCTAAATTGGAAACAAGTTAAACTTAGAATAAATACACCAGTACATGGCTCAGATGAAAATTTTAAGCAGTCCTAGAAGGAGGAAGAAGTGCCACAAATCATTCTAAAAACTGAAGCCACTCACATCACAGGCCTGTTAAACTTTTCTGTACTCCTGACCCACAGTCCCTCCTAAGGAAGTGGGGGCAAAATACACAAGAGAGGCTTTATGATGGTGCCTTGAGATTTCATTCATGTGCTGCTGTTTTCTAAGTGTTGTTCATCAGCATGGGAAAAAAAGCTAAGAAACAAAAATGCCGAAATACAAACCAGTATGGCACAAATGAACAAATAATTTTTCTCTGAGGGCAGAGAAAGTGAGAGAAAGTAGTATAAACAAGACGTGGCAGGCCACAGCTAAAGTCAGAACGGGCTGAATCCAAGATAATGTCCTGTAGCCCATCCTATGACAATAGAATATACCTTCAATCATACTCCCAGCCTGTGTGTTTCCATGGTGCTATTAATTTCTAGAGGGAACTTGGCTCCTTAGGCCACCATTTCACATCGCCAAAGAGGGGAAAGTACATGTCAGTTTGCTCCGGAACAAAAGAGGTTTTTTCAGATAACCAACAAAACATGTAACACCAAACTGCTACGTAGGTTAAACCAGTACAAACCAGTGAAAATACACCAATTTCATCATTATACACCAATACTGTGGGTGCCAGTGGTAATTCATTGATCAGCAGTCATCATCTGATATAATGGTAGAAGCAAAGAGCATGAAGAAAAGTCTTTCCTTACCTCCTGACACGTGCTAATAATAACAACAACAATAGTATTAAATGTGTGATACAGTTCTTTAAATTGTTGCTTTTTTATGAGGTTCAAGCATAAACAGACTATCGTGGCATCTAAAAAGAAATGAGATCCAGTGAAAACAAAGAAGTCATCCTTACTTCGTTCTGGTGCAAAATGATGACAAAACCACCATCTCTGCACTACTGAGTTTGAAAAGAAAACCTGAATGGAGCCTTCCACGCAGTAGTCCTGAGGGGGCATGATTAGATGAGCTCTTGCCACTCAGCTGACAAATTACTGTTGTACATTTTCCTGCTTTAGGTTGAAATCAACCAAACAAAGCCTGATCACCCACATGCTTCAGCTACATACATACACAGCGGACAAAGGGTGAGCACAGGATTGTGGGCAAAGCCCACACGCTGTTTTATGGAACACACGAGGTCACATTCAACTCCACAAAGGCATCCGATGAACCTCCTGCAGGACAAAGTGAATAGTTTTGTTTACATCCTACCAGATGGGCTAGGGTGGGCTAAAAGTGGCCAATATTCCAAATAACAGGATTAAACTGCTGTTTATCTTCTTTTTTTTCCCCCTCTGGCAATAAGTTTTTGCCCGTGATTACTGTCCTTGCAAAGCCCATCCTTTGGTGATAAAGCAGCTACCACTCAGTTGTTTTTTACTTAGTTCAGACATTTCCACGGGCAGGGAGAAAGCATAGCAGGACATATTACTGTACTTTAAACACTGCTCTTTTTTTGGATCTACCTCACAGATAAGGTAGTCAAGAAAGTAGTTGGTAATTATATTCAGTGTTAGATTTCACAGTTTTATGAGGTTTGTGAAGCGAACAATTAGAGACTGATTGGTTAGCCAGTCAATATTGCTGACATCCCACACGTGCCCAAATGTGTCACCACAGTCCAGCAAACCCCCGGTCAAACGGGATGATTACAGAAGGGTTGAAGGAGACCCTGAGATGAGGGTTGTTCTGCCTGATGCTGCAGTGATTATAGACACATTGAGTTTGCAAGCAATGAATGAGAGTGCAGACATAATTTGAAACATGGATAATTTCTCTCTTTGGCTAGGACAACAATCTATTTTCAACAGTTTATAATTACCTTCAGATCACATATCAGGTCACCATGACCTGAGCAGCTTTCTAAAATAACCTGCTGTCAACCAAAGTACGAAGTATCAGCCACTGCACGAGGTACTAGCACTTAATACATCACTACTATTTTTTTTTTACTTTGAGACATGCATTGTTCACCTGATTCAGATACATTCACAACGCACTGACAATGCAACACAAGCATGGACAGAAAATTGGCCTTAATATATAGAAAAACTGGTCTAGTGGAAGGTGTCCCTGCTCATGGCAGGGGGTTGGAACTAGATGATCTTTAAAGTCCCTTCCAACCCAAACCATTCCATGATTCTATGAAAAACCTTGTCTCAGTTCCAACAAAATCCTCTCTCTGGGCAACTAATTTGTCCTTGCAGATTTGGCCTTGCAGCCTTCATCTCCACCACGCAGACTGGGATGATGCAAAAATGAATCCTGTTACAACTTTGACTCTTTCCTGCCTGCATACTCCTTGCACCCTTTCTAACAACCCTGAAGGATGCCAACCTGCCCTGAGAAATCTCCATACAGACTCCAGGCCCTACCATTAGAAGATAAGTAGGCTCCTATTTTGAGTTGTAACAAGGTACCTGTAGTTTAGCCTTGAGAAAGTACCATGGGGCGCATCGTCTTTACCCTGTGCAAGTTTGTACAAACTACACAGGCCTTACTAACGACTATGCCCTTGGAAAGGAGCAAGCTGGATAATTGCCTGAGAAGGATGAACTCAGCAAAAATCAGCAGAATCTGGGGAAAAAGTAAATGTGGCATGGGGAGATTGAGACCACCAACTCTATGAGAGACTGAACAGACTTATTCTTCCCTCCCCCCCACCCATATTAGAGGATGTGCCATGAATTTTTTGTATTCTATACTCTTACTAAAAGGTAAGCAAGAGAAGTTTAAGCCAATCATTAAGTAGAATACTAATGCATATATATAATATGTATAATGGGTGAAACAAGTGTCATCTATTATGTATAAATGCATGAAGTTTTGCAAAGTCATTGTGTTAGATCTGTGGTCATATACCCCTAGCACCCTGCACTGACTAAAATAATGCCTGTTCTTTAATACACAACCTGTGTTAGGGAGTTTTATTACCAATTTCGGTGAAATTACAATAGCCTGTCCGTGTGGAGACTGCATCAAGGATGCAGATTCTGATTCAGGGTTACAACATTGGTGGATAAGGCTAAA
>NW_010286679.1:0-246 GCF_000700745.2 Antrostomus carolinensis
CCTCCTATGGAAGATTCTCCTGTCTCTTAAACCAGCTTTGTGGTCCTTTGCTGGACTCGTTTTAGGAGGTCAACAACTATCTTGTTCTGGGCAGCCCAGCACTGGACCCAGCACTCCAGATATGGTCTCACCTTTGCTGAGCAGAGGGTAAGGGTCACCTCTCTCCATCTGCCACCAATGCTTTTCCTCATGCAGCCCAGGAGGCTCTTGGCCATTGCTGTGAGGGTGCATTGGTGGCTCATGCCC
>NW_010286680.1:0-818 GCF_000700745.2 Antrostomus carolinensis
TGAGGTTCAACAAGAGCAAGTGCAAGGTCCTACACTTGAGTTGGGGCAACTCCCAGTATCAATACAGACTAGAGGATGAATGTATTGAGAGCAGCCCTGCCAAGAAGGACTTGGGGATATTGGTGGATGAAAAGCTGGACATGACCTGGCAATGTGCGCTTGCAGTGCAGAAGGCCAATAACCATATCCTGGGCTGCATCAAAAGAAGCATAACCAGCACATTGACGGAGGTGATTCTGCCCCTCTACTTTGCTCTGGTAAAACCCCACCTGGAGTGCTGTGTCCAGCTCTGGAGTCTCCAGCACAGGAAAGACATGAGCCTGTTGTAGCGGGTCCAGCGGATGATCCGAGGGCTGGAGCACCTCTCCTATGAGGACAGCCTGAGAGAGTTGAAGTTGTTCAGCCTGGAGAAGAGAAGGCTCTGGGGAGACCTTACTGCAGCCTTCCAGTACCTGAAAGGGACCTATGAGAAAGTGGGGACAGACTTTTTAGCAGAGCCTGTAGTGATAGGACAAAGGGAAATGTTTTTAAACTAAAAGAGGGTAGGTTCAGACTAGATATAAGGAAGAAACTTTTTACAGAAGAATTTTTTTACAGAAGAAATTTTCACATAAAGCACAGGATTCCATATCCTCTTGTCGCCAGGTAAGAGGAGGGGACCTAAGAGACAGGGGGGAATGGAAACAGGTCCCTCTTTGGGGAGGCCGGGGAGGCAGGCAAATCTCCTCCTGGCCTCACTTGCCCCCCCAGTTACTGCTGTACAACAGGTACAGGGCTTTGGAAATTGAGAGCCAGTAGAGTGAGGATGGAAAGGCAGG
>NW_010286681.1:0-29924 GCF_000700745.2 Antrostomus carolinensis
CGGGGGTGAGCGCCACCTGCACCTGCATCTGCCTGAGTCAGAGTAAAAAGGAACAGTCGCCTGAGGTGACACCAGGGGGTATTTTCAACAATAACGTGTAAAATATTGTAGATAAGGAGCTGCTCTGTCAGTAATTATCTTTTACTGATGCAGTAACTTCTTCTAAAAATAATTTTCTCCAGGTAGATGCAATATGATAGGAAGCTTAGTGTTTAATTTAGAAAATACTAGCAAAAACTTGAATTAACTTTCTGTTGTGATCTTCCACAACAGAAAGTTAATTCAAGTTAACAGAAGCTATAGTCTCTGTTTTTAGCTAACAGCATATTCTATGGTTCATGTTATAATCTTTAGTTTTAATAGTTTTTGAATAGGGCAGCGCCCACGTCACATGCGTATTAGTGACGAGGGTGACAAGACCCTCAACAAGTCCCTGGGGGACTGCAAACTGGGGGAAGCTGTTGATACACTGGAGGGAAGCGGCTGCTGTTCAGAGGGACCCTCAGAGAGCTGGGGAAATGGCTTAGCAGAAACCTCGTGAAGCTCAACAAAGGCAAATGCAGAGTCCTGCCTGTGGGATGAGATCATCTCATGGACCGTGCCAGGCCAGGGGCTGACTGGTTAGAAAGCAGCTTTGCAAAACAGGACCAGGGAGTCCTAGTGAACAGCAGGTCGTACGTGAATCAGCACTGTGTCCTTGTGGCAGCGCAGCGGGCTGTGTGAGTGAGCGTGCGTGAGCTGGACAAGTGAAGTGATTGCTTCCCCTCTGTTCAGCACCTCCGAGACTGCTGGTGAGCACTGTCTTCATCTGGGGCTTCCCAGAGTAGAAAAAACAGTGACAAACTGAAGCAAGCTCAGTGGAGGGCCCCTGTGTCGGTCTGTGGTGTACCAGGAGAGCCTTAGGTAACTGGATTTGTACAGCCTGAAGCAGAGATGATCTGGAAGGCGCTCTGATGGCTGTCGTCACCTGCCTGAAGGCTGGCTATAGAGGATGGAATCAGGTGGTCCTTGAAGTGAAAGGATGAGGGGTAATGGAAGAAGTTCCAACAAGGGAAATTCTGATGAGATAGAAAAAAAAATTATTTGCAGTGAAGTAGTCAAACAGCAGAACAGGGTCCTGAAAGGCTGTGGAATCTCCACCTTTGGTGATACTCAGAACTTGACTGGACAAGGCCTTGCGCAGTCCGAGCTAGCTTTGAAGCTAGCCATGCTCTGATCTGGCTTTGAAGCGATCCTTGCTTTGAACTAGCTGTGAAGTGACTGGGGCCTATGATTTCAATAGCCTTCAATGTATAAAGCATTTTGAGTTATCTTGGGATGACTGACTGTTTAAGTGTGCTTAAATATGCCTTTTATCTGTTATTACAGAAGCCTGTTTAGGTACAAGATAAAATTCTGCCTAGGAAATTAAGGGATTAAAGTTAAAAAACAAGCTAACCATGAACTTGCTATTCTTAAACTCTGATTCTGTTAAAATGTATTTGCTTTGATTCTTTTTTTCAAATTTTAGGAAGAAAAGAAGATTCTCTTCTATCACCCAAATGAAGTAGAAAAGAATGAAAAAATTAGAAATGTAGGACTATGTGAAGCTATAGTACAATTCACAAGGTATGAACTCTGATTGCATGGCGCACTGTGTTAGCACAAGCACTGTATTTTAAATTTCCCAATCATGTTTTCCTTTTTTGAATTTGTATAAATACCTATATCTACATATATGTTTTCTTTCCAGGACCTTTAGTCCAACAAAACCTGCAAAATCCTTACATACACAGAAGAATAGACAGTTTTTCCATGAACCTGAAGAAAACTTCTGGATGGTCATGGTACTTATGCATGTGATATGCATATTTCTAAAGCATCATATCGCAGTGTTCTCAATGCATTCTGCATTGTCTAATACCAGCCTGTTCCACTTTCTAGGTTGTACGGAATCCCATAATAGAAAAACACAAAGATGGAAAGCCAGTCTATGAATATCAGGAAGAAGAATTGCTGGTAATACTGAACTTTTTCCTTTTTTCTTTTTTTTTTTTAATGGGTTATATTGTATTTTAAGACTATATCCAGAAATATCTTAGTTTGATTCTTCTTGAACTGCTGCCATATTGATTTTATCTATCTATCTATATATAAATTTATATATATATCTAAGTACTTTTCAATAAAGTTTAAAGAAGGGAGCAAGATACAGAATTATCCAGATAGCAGTTCAAGATCACCCAAGAAACATCAGTGGAATGTACAGTTCTCAGACTTTTAGCTTGGAATAGGCAAATATTTCTTAGGGTCTGTTTGTCTAATAAAGTTCTTGCAATATTCTAAATGTATGTATTTTTATTAGGTTTAAGTATACATGTTACTACTTTAAGACTGCTAGTAATCTTTACTAATAATGTGGAAAAACAAACAGCTCATAACTAGCATGTGATTTCTTGTCCAAACTGCAGTATCATTAGCTCAGTTTAATTGTGTACAGGAAGGATACTTTGGCTGGGTGGATAATATTTGAAAAGCTGGTTGCTTTTGCTGCTCTGTTCACTACAGTGTGCACTAGTTCGGTTCCTCATTGTGTCCTAAGAAAAGGATTGGTGTCATTGGTGCTCTGTTTTGCCGGCAAACAATAAAATAGTCTTTTTTCATCTGGATTAAGATCCTAGCCCAATAACAGTCTGGGACTCCCTTTATTGAAATAGCACTTACTAAGTACAAAGAAATTTCTAGATGCTGACTGAAGATGCTATTTAACTTTTCAGAGATTGATTTCTGCAATTTGTGTGTTTGCTGGCTTTTTGAAAACATAAGTGTAGCTCAGCCAAAATATGTGAAATTCTGCTTCTGCTTATACTAATGTCCTGCTCTTTCTTCTGCAGGACAAGGTTTATAGTTCAGTCCTACAGCAGTGCTACAGCATGTACAAGGTAGAGTTAATACTAGAAACTCCTTTTCTGGGCAGAGGAAGAGATCCTCATGGTACCATTTGGATATTCAAGCTCATCATTGCTTTGACATTCTTGTCTTGTTACTATTGTCTGCTCTCTTCCTGAAGCTGTAATGGTGTTGATGGAAGAGAACAATAAAGCTTTTGCAGTTACCTGTGCTGGTTCACTAACTTCAAGAGCATTCTAATTTCTGTGAAGTCCAGATTTCTTCTTTCATGGGCAGTTATGCTACTAAGCATTTGATTTTGATGGCATTAGATATTATCTGTTGGAGAAACAATACTGGATAAAGGCCATCAATCTGGCTTTTACAAAGCAAGATCATAAGATACTTAAGTGACACAGATAAATAATTTATCTACCATTAAATAATTTACTTTCCTTTTCTGCCTCTGCTGCTATATATACCTGGACTCTGCAAATCTGAGAGGTTTTTTCAATAAAGAAGGGGTACATTTGGATGTATGTGGAATCCAAATACTGAGAAACAGGAGCTGTATTGTAATCCAGCAATATTCATGTCTGAGTTACAAGAAATTATTGTAAATTATTACCCAACTGACTGATTTTTTTTTTTTTTAACTACTAGCTTTTCAATGGCACATTCCTGAAAGCCATGGAAGACGGAGGTGTAAAAGTTCTCAAGGAAAGACTAGAGAAATTCTTCCATCGGGTAAGACCTTATTTTTCAGGCACATACAGTGTGATTCTGCATTGGAAATAAAATGCAGAAATCTTCTCTAAGTGGCTGCAGTGTAACTAAAAAACATAAGCAGTGGAAAAAGTGTAGTGGCAACACAAAAAGTCTGGTTACTCATTTTTTCAAATACTTCCTGCTTCCTACTAATGTGGTAGATTCTTTAAATGGATTTGAACCACAAGTATGGTTATAACCCTATTGAATAAATTGGCTACATGTTGCTGCACTGAAACTCTGAAAGGAAATGAGAGTTAGATTAAACTGTGACAGAGATCTATCATACTATTTGTCTGTCAGTATTTCACTTTTTTAGTAACATGAAATGACTGTAGAGGGAGCCATTGGATAACTCATCTTTCACAGAGCAGAGCATTTGATGGTGCGTTTGAAATCTCTTGGTTACAGTCTATCAAGAAAGAGAATAATAGTTATCTTTTCATTTGTACATTGAAAACTAACGGATTTATCTGATAATATTTCTACAGAGTTAGTTCTGAAATTAAATATTAGTAAGATAGGCTGTGCTTTTTTATCCTCTCAAAAGATCTTGAGCTAGCCATAAAATCTGTTGTCACTATGAGTAAGTAATAGCAAGCTCACACCTGGAATCATATTCACACAGAGAATCACAGACTGGTTTGGGTGGGAAGGGACCTTTAACGGTCATCTAGTCCAACCCCCCTGCAGTGAGCAGGGACATCTTCAACCAGATCAGGTTGCTCAGAGCCCCATCCAACCTGACCTTGCATGTTTCCAGGGATGAGGCTTCTACCACCTTTCTGGGCAACCTGTGCCAGTGTTTAACCACCCTGATCATAAAAAATGTCTTCCTTAGCTAGTCTAAATCTACCTTCTTTTAGTTTAAAACCATCACTCCTTGTCCTCTTGCTACAGGCCCTACTAAAAAGTCTGTCCCCACATGAAGGAGTATGTCATACAAGCAGAACTGGAAGGGGTTTTTTTTGGTTCGTGTAGATTAGTGGGGATTAAATTCCAATTTGTCATTTAAATCTACACATTGGAAGTTTTCTGAATTCTAAAAAATAACTGCTGTTATTGTCTTAGTACTTGCAGACGCTGCATTTACAGTCTTGCGATTTGCTGGATGTGTTTTGTGGAATCAGCTTCTTTCCACTGGATAAAATGACTTACTTGAAAATTCAGTCATTTATTAATAGGATGGAAGAAAGCCTGAACATAGTCAAGTATACTGCATTTCTCTACAATGACCAGCTCATCTGGTAGGTACTTCAATAATTTGTGTGTCTTCAATTTCTCATCCTAAAAGTAAATGCCATAATAGCAAAGCTTCTGAATCAGTGGAAGTGTTGCATGAAAATGAGAAAACTGAATGGTAGGATGAGTGGTACATAAGAAAGGCATTGGTTTTTAAATCTCTGACCTGTACCAATGATTCCAAGTGAGCCTGAGGAGCAGCTAGAGAAATGTCATTGTCATTTCCATCGCACACTGCTGCTGTGCATATGCACAAGTTCCTCTGTAGGACCGTTTAGTAGAGAAGGTCAATTAAAGGATTGTTCTTTACATTGTTCTGAACTAGAAAGTTGCAATGCTTGTGAAAAGTTCTACTTAAAAATGGACTGAAGAATAGCAAACTTGATCTTTGTTTAAATGTTGTTGCTATTTCTCTTCTGATTTACAGCTGATTTAGATGTGTGTTGCATTTAGTAAATAAACTAACATTTTATTAAAAATGAATGTTCTGGGATTTAGTCTACTGAGACACTGAAATGTTGCAACCTTAGTTTGGTACGTGCTTTGCCCGAGTTTTGGTTAGAGGAAAACATGTAGTCTGGACTGCAGCGCAACTTCACTTGCATTTCTTTGTCTCCCTGATGTTGCAGGAGTGGACTGGAACAAGATGATATGAGAATTTTGTACAAATATCTCACGACGTCTCTGTTTCCAAGGCACATGGAGCCTGAGGTATGGTGTTTGGGTTTTGTAGGGGGTGGAGATGGCTGTTGGGTTTTGTTTTTGTGTTTGGTTGGGGTTTTTTTTTTTCTTTTCTTTCTGTTTATTTGGTACCACTAAGGGCTAAAATGCCGAAGAGGACTATCTCTCTTCCCCTGCCCCTCTTAAATTTTAGTTTAGGAATTCTGAGATTTATTGCTGTTGGGGCACTTTACTAAACTCAGTACTATTTACACCTAATACTTACAATATGAATTGTGCTCATAATTTGAATATGGGATGGTGATAGGAAGTTTACTGATTGCTGGTACCTGATGACTGCTCAGTACTGCAGATTAATCACTTCAGCTTAATGGCTAAATGCAGCACAGTGACATAAGACCATGTGGAGTTAGTTATCCCTCCCCCCATCAAAAAGCTCCATAAGCTAAGTTTTAATATTAATAAATGCAAAATCAGAATGCCTGTTCTGTCAGCATCTCTTACACTTCAGCTTCACCTCCTTCATGCTACACAAAGAGTATGTATATTCATGAGTGGTAATTTCTGCAAATGGTTTGCTTTGATTTGATTTGTGTGTCCAGTTCTGGCTCCCCAGTTCAAGAAAGGTAAAGAACTACTGGAGAGAGTCCAGCGGAGGGCTACAAAGATGATTAGGGGCCTGGAGCATCTCCCATATGAGGAAGGGCTGAGACCTGTGTCTGTTTAGCCTGGAGAAGAGAAGACTGAGAGGGATCTTATCAATACCTAAAGGATGGGTGGTGAGAGGCTGAGGCCTCTCTTTTCAGTGGTACTCACTGACAGGACAAGGGGCAACAGGCACAAACTGGAACACAGGAAGTTCTATCTGAAGATGAGGAAAAACTTCCTTCCTGTGAGCGTGCCAGAGCCCTGGGACAGGCTGTCCAGAGAGGTTGTGGAGTCTCCTTCTCTGGAGATGTTCAAAACCCAACTGGATGCAGTCCTGTGCAACCTGCTGTAGTTGAACTTGCTTTGGCAGGGTGATTGGACTAGATAATCTCTAGAAGGCCCTTCCAACCCCTTCCATTCTGTGATTTTAAAATCAGTCTACAAAATGTAACAGAAAATACCTCTGAGCTGTCTTTTCTTGTGTGTGTTTTTATCATTTCAGTTAGCAGGAAGAGATTCTCCAATTCGTGCTGAAATGCCAGGAAATCTACAACACTATGGAAGGTACGTTGTTTAATGTTACCATCTATTGCTTCTTCCCTCCAGGGCAGTATGTTTAGGAGGAGTACATGTATTTTGAGTACATATTCCACACAGTTAATTCCAGAGGGTCACACAGTAGTTGGTGCACTGTCAAACTTGTCCTCTGGAAAAAAAAAGAAAAGGCTTCGTTAACATTACTCCATGTTTATTTTTCTTCCCCACTCTTATTAATGCACTGCATGAAGAATTTTGGAAGTGCTCCCGTCATTTCTTTCAGGCACTTCAGACAAAGGTGTAGATTTAATCTAGGGATTTATCTATTTATTTTTCCTTTGTATGCAGCATGTCAGAGTGGGGAATTCTGTACTTAAGCAGCTGGGCAAAATTATTTTGAATAATTATACATTTGGACATCTTTAATCACAGTAATACCTCTTGCCTGATTTACTGTGTTCTTTTGGGATCAAGGCACTGGCACCTAGGTTTAGGTGCTCCTCATACACCACTGTTCTACATAAAACTAATTTGAATGTACTGTTGGAAAGCAAACAGAGTGCTTTCCCAGCAGCAACAAAAAAAGGGTTTTTAAAGATAGTCAAAACTTGAATGTGGAGTTTTGTTGTTCGTTTGATCTGCACAGTTTATTCCCTTGGTGTTTTTCTGGCTTTCTGATCCCGTTTCTGTAACTCTTTGGAGAAGATAAGCATGTAAGAGTGGCTGAGATAATATATAAAGGGCTCTACACCTGTCTTGATAGCTGAAAACTAATTGTATTCAAATATATTCATACATGCAAGTAATTGCTAGTTTCAAGAACATCAGTTAAATAGGAAAAACTGAATATAAGGTATCCATCACATCTGACCTATTAAATTATTTTCTAGGTTTCTTACTGGACCTTTAAATCTTAATGACCCGGAAGCAAAATGCCGTTTTCCTAAAATATTTGTTAACACTGACGACACTTACGAAGAGCTTCATTTAATTGTTTATAAGGTACTATTTTTTTTTTTCTCTGCAATTATTGCACAGAATTAGGAATCAATATACAGTTAAGACAACAGTGACGTGAAGTACTTGGGAATTGTATGGAAAGATCCATTGATATGACGAGGTTAAAGTAAAGAGACAGAAAACTCTTTGGTGTTTCTAGCAACAAGCTTTAAAGCCTGAATCCTCTTTTCCTCCCTCCTGTACCCTCCCCAAAACAAACAGTTGTTTTATTAAAACAAAATACCAGCCTTCAGTTACTTTAAGTGGTTTCACACGTGGCTTTATGTAGCATTAATCAATAAAACAAAAACTAGGGTTTTTTAAATGAAATTCAAGTTTCTTGCAGGCATATATCCTTGCATAAAATGCCTTTTTTGCAAGTTTTACCTTTCTCTACAACTTGAAAACTGTTAATTGGCCTGAATTTTAAAATCCTAAGTATCCTGTGTTGTACAGGTTTGCAAAGAGATTATCCTATTGAAGTGTTACCTTTAAACTAGACTTTTTTTTTTTTAATTTAACTGGTTTACATGTGTGTGACCACACTGAAGTATTGTCATTTATTTGAGGTAGTTGAGGTAACATGTTGTAAATGGTGTTTTTTGCTTTAACTTTTTTGTTCCAGGCCATGAGTGCAGCTGTCTGCTTTATGATTGATGGTAAGTACCTATTAGCATCACTGATTTGGCAAGACATAGTACAAAATGCTATTGCATGCAACTTGTTTTGCTTTTGAAAAATATGTTCATTTGTTATTTGAGTCTCTTCTTCATGGGTGCTTTTGAGTCTTTTAGTTTTTGTTCCAGTGGTATAAGTAACTCAATTTACACGATAAAATGACTAAATATTGCTTCAGTTAGCCATGCACTTTCAAAATCATCCGTAAGGTTATAATTAAAGAGAGAAATTTGTCCCAGGGCTCCTACTGATGTTTAAAGAAAACAACTACAGAAACTGTACCTTCAGCTGTGGGAAGAGAATCTCATCTCTCCCTTTTCTTTACCTGCCACCTAGCTTCAATTCCACCTACACTGGAGTTTTGCCGTAAACTGGACAGCATTGTTGGGCCTCAACTCACCGTGTTAGCATCAGACATATGTGAACAATACAACATCAACAAGAGAATATCAGGGTTTGTACCACATTTCTGTTCCTGTTGCAGCCCCTCATTAGTTGGTTAAAAAGCAGGTTTAATGAACTACTTAAATAATGGTAACATGAGCCCAAATGTTGAAAGCGTTAACTGTGTGCTTTAAATGATGTTTATCTACCTTTCTGCATCTTAAGCATTTATAAAGTGCCTGTTGTTGCATATTTAGGTCTCCCTGAAGTAACAACATACATGTTATTAATTTAGGAACAAATGTTTACTGTGTGGCTGCTGAAACCTTTTTCCTCTATGCACGTAACTGTTGCAGAAAAAAAAGTCATATAAATATTAAGATAAATTTCACTATTATCAATTGAAATTCTGCCCCCTCGTCGTCCTCCCCCGTTGACAGCGATTATTCAGATACAAGAGGTGGAACTTCTAGGTTTTGCTGCTTTCATGTGTGAACTGAAACTAGCTGACCCCTGGCGATGATGAGTTCCAGATTACTGTGCTTAGGGAAATATACACGACAGCAAAAATGCCAACTGAAGTGGTAGTCTTCTGCACTGTCCCCCATATTGAAGTAGAGAAGTAGCAGTTCCTGCAAAGTCTTAACTTCAGATTATACTTTCTAACTTTTCTTGAGGAAAACAGAATCTCATGATGTTCACAAATAGCCCTTGGGCTAGTAGAACATTACAGTTTTAAAAAGAAAAAAAAAAATCACTGTCTCTTTGTGCCCACATCCCTCTTTGTGCTGTCTTTGACTTCTGCTTTGCCTTTCTGCTATTTTGCATATCGTTAGAAAAAGAACTGTATTTTTCACATCAAGTGGACACTGACACCACTAGCTCTGTCTGTTGTCTGAGAGGCAAGTATTTATAGCCTGGACGGAGTGTATATAACTCCTAACTTCGTTACAAATTAAAAAGAAAAATGAAGGTCTAGGTACTAGAAAAACTTGTTTAGTAGTTTGAAATGGGGATTTTGGTAAGTGAATTATTTAGTTACAATACAAGCTTTACAGTTGAGTACATTTTTACAACATTACTGCTTCTTGAAGTGTTGCTGTGTATAGTAGGTGAGGGAAAAAACTTATTTTTTCTGTTTTGCAGGACTAAGGTAAATACTTGAGGGCCACAAAAAAAATCAAATGAAAAAGGATGTTACTGCTTTGGAAAATATACTTCACTTAAAACTACAGCTGACTTTTCATGAAATTTTAGATAGATCTGTTAGTTAGGGGGAAACAAGAACAGCATCCCAGATGATGACAAAAGAGAAATTAAACTGAAGATAGGTGTGTGACTGAACTCACTTAGTGGTAGCATGCCAGATCAGCAAAATTGCAGGGTATAGGATAGGATGTGCTTGAAATCGTGCCAATCTACTAAATCATTAAACTTGGGGTTTTTTAATGTCATCTGGGACTGGCTTTGGCAGGTTTAACTCTTTTAAAGTTTAATGCCATGGTGTCCTGAAAACATGATACAGTTCCTTGACACTAATGCATCTGAGTGACAGAGAGCAAGGGTATCTAGTTGTTTGCTAAGGTGAGTGGTGTCATCACAGTATCTCCCTGATCCTAAATAATACATAGCTTGAAGGAACAATTGCCATAGTCAGTTTTTGCCAGTCTGAAATTGTTGTGACTTCTGCCAAAACAACAGCTCTTCAGTGGCAGATTTTATATGAACTTAATAAAAAAGGAAATGGAGGAAGACTGCCAAGACAGGAGTTTCAACATAGTCTTTTGCTTGGCGCACACAAATGATGGGGGGGGAAGAGTTCTTTTCTTTTGATTGTGACAAAGATGTGAGTGGAAGATTACTTATTAATCAAATTAAAGACCTAGCATCCGTTCAAACTAGATTAGACTGGCATAGAGGAGAGCAGCAAGGAAAATAAAAGGAGGACAGGGGAAAAAGAGCTCATTAGAAAAATGAAAACTACTACTGGGAAGTGAAAAAGACCTTTATAGATGCCCCTGTGTACATTTACTAGCAGCCTAAGCAGGAGAAGGGGAAAAACTGGTTGTTTTTTTTTGTTTGGGTTTGGTTTTTTTTAAGTGTTAAAATGAAGTTTGATCGTGCCACAAGTCTTAATGTACTTGGTCTCTTCAATGTGAAGATAACTTCAGGATGTCTGAGTAAGCTTTGCACTGGCTAGTTACCTGTTCTCTGTGAAGCCTGTTTTTATAGAACATGTCAGTATTCACAAGACACATTTTTTTCTAAAATCTTCCTAGGGCTGAGAAAGAGCCTCAGTTTAAGTTTATCTATTTCAATCACATGAACCTGGCAGAGAAAAGTACCATTCACATGAGGAAAACACCCAGTGTATCACTTGCATCTGTTCACCCTGACCTCATGAAGATTCTCGGTGACATCAACAGTGACTTCTCCAGGTAATGCTTAACTATTTAATAGTGTGTAACTCCTTCTGTCAAGTAGATGTTTCTCAAATGAGTGAAGCTTTCATGTTGTCTTGTTCATGGATGGCTATCCATAGCTCTGCGAGATAATGGTGTAATGTTGGTCATATTTGGTATTTTGTGTTGGCTCAGAAGCAGTCTGTCTTAAACTTCTATTGTCCTTTTAAAAAATAATTTAAACAAGGGTCAGGGCCTCTATCGAAGCAAATATCTATGTGAAGCTTCAGAATAGCCATAACTAACTTAAAAGGGATATGAAGCCTAATGCTTTTGTCTCATCTCTTGGGTAAGTAGTATAAAGGCCAGGGAAACCTGTTTCTGCCTGTATTACACCCTCCTGGGAAACAGCTGTCTGCTGTTAGGGATTAGACAATAGATGAAATGCAAACCTTGCAGTTACTACAATACTGCTGGAAGAGAAGATAACTGGCAACTTGTCATTAGGTATCATGCTTCAAGGTGGAGGACACCCTCTGTCACTATAAGAATAATAAAGAACATGAAAATGCTGAATGATTGTGATGTCTGCAACTCTAATCAGTGACTACCAATTTTCCCACTCTGCTTAAGAACAAAGTTTTCTTTTTTCTACAAATGAAAAAAGAATGTTTCATCACATTGCAGAAGTACTGGGTTAGTGACAGCTTTATGTAATGTATCTAGTTATTGACCATGGTTTAATTCTAGGTTTAAAAATTAAATATGTGAAAGTTTAGTATGACCATACCATCTCCAACTTTCACTACTTGGTTACTGTGTAGCAAATCATAATTCTATGATGTGTGTTCTTAACAGTATGGAGGACAGTTTTATTTCTTCAGAGCACTTGAGTGTTTGGCTGATGAATAAATCATTAATTTGTCCATCAGGGGATGTAACTGTCCTAAGCAGCCGTTTATGAAGCCTTCATGCTGGATTGCTGAATTATGTTTAAGTTAGCATTGGTAGTCTCTCTCTGATACTGGACAGACACAACAACTTATGACATTAAGCTGTCCTAATGATTACAAATAAAGCTGTTGAAGATCAATTTGCTACCACCTTATTTATTTTCTAAAACTTCTTTCAGAGTTGATGAAGATGAGGAAATTATCGTGAAGGCAATGAGTGATTACTGGGTAGTTGGGAAAAAGTCTGACCAGCGAGAACTATATGTTATTTTGAATCAAAAGAATGCAAATCTGATTGAAGTTAATGGTAAGGACTGTTTTTTATTACTTTTAAATACAGTTACTACTAAAATGTATGTCCCTGGAGAAGTAATAAAATCCCTGTCACAAGAAATCTAGAGAGGGATTAATCCATGATAGACCAGGTAAGTTTGCATAAGGTTTTAGTCTGCCTCCTGTGAAAAGACAGCATAAATATTCAGCAGACATTCTTAATTATTAATCAGTCATTTTTCCTTCATCAAATAATAGAGAGCTCTGAACTTAGTTTAGGAGCAATTAATGACATGTATTAGAGGTGAGATATGAACATATTTACATCTGAGTTAGGTTTTATTTCTCAGTGATCCATGGGTAGGTTACTTGTCTATAATGTCTGTCTTGTCAGTGATCTTCCTTCCCTTGTTGTCTTGTTTCCAATGCTGTTTTGAGAATGATTTACTATGATTAAGAGTGCAAATTAACACTAAGATGCAATATGCTTTTAAATAGGCTAGAAGAAATGTCAGTTTGAGTCCTACTTGCAGCAATTTTAGGGCTCTGTTTTAATGGGAGGCAATGCGCTCACTTGGATGATGGGAAAGAATTAATACTTTTCCAAGACCAAAACCTAGCAACCTGTATTTTCAAAAGAGGATCGAGTTATGTGACTTGCACAATGATTTGTAATTGTCTTTCAGGCTCAAACCTGCCATACAAAAACCTTTTCTGCACCTGATTGATAAACTTAGGACGTACTGCTACCCCTGAAGTGTTGTCTGCCAAACAGCACAAAGCAAAAGTTTTGCTGACTTGATGTATTGCTAACAGACTACACTAATCCCCCCTGCCCCTGAAAAGGGGTTACAATACAGGGCCTTGTGTTGAAGCTAAGACTTCTGCTGTTGCAGCGTAAAAGTTTGACAAGATGAGTGGCCCAGCAGCACTCAGTATCCAACACCTCTTGCAGACAGCATGAAATGTCAGACTTGACTCAGCTTTCTCTTACTGAAGACAGAATAAAATTAAGTGCATTTCTACACTAGAAACTCCTAGATTTCTTTTTCTGGTTTCATTTAATTATATTCTCCTTGATGATTCCCAAGGTTTTTCTTGCACAGGTTCCTGTAAAATATCATACTGAATTTTTTTTTATTTTTTTTTTTAATTTTTTTTACAGAAGAAGTGAAGAAACTTTGTGCAACACAGTTTAATAATATTTTCTTCTTGGATTGATCTGCAAAGGGCTTATTTATTGAAGATGTCAATGTCAAGCACTTGTTCAACATGAAAAGTTATTAGTCATATTATTGACTGGAATAATTACAATAGTAAAGCAATACTTGCTTTGTAAGAATCAAAATTTCTACTAAAATCTGTAAACTCTGATCATAAAATTTTTAGATTTTAAAAATGTTTATGTGCAAATTAATTAAAAACCAGTCTCAATTCATCTGTACCATTCCATTCTGATATTGTTATGTGAATATTTTACTGGAAAATAAAACTAATAATTGTTACACTTTTAAGGGCATCTTTTTGTTCTCCTGTGTTCATTTGCATCATGTGAGTTTCTGCTAATTTGCTACAAAGTGAAATGACACTGGTTACAAAAGACCCCGAACAAATAACTCTCAGTTGACCCGTTCTTTGCAGCTCCTGCTTCAGTGTGATTTACATTCTCTGTCACACTCTTACATACTTGTTTTTATGGAATATTTCAGTCAAAAAGCACATTTTAAGCAGAAACCATTTAATTGGGACATATGGTCATGACAAGATACCAGTTCTTGTATCAACTTTACACTGAGTGAATTTTTAGGTATAAGTCAACAGATCTCTTAAAGTTTTGTTTAAAGACTTCCACTCTTGCATATTCTCTTTCTCAAGACCCTTGGAGTAAGAGCAGTTCCCTCTGAAACCAGCAAGTCTTGCATGTACAGTTTTGTCATGCTTGCATTTAGACACTTTACTGCAACTGTGATGTGTTTGTTGTGCTGGGGGGTTTTTTTGTTTGTTTGTTTTTCTTATTTAAAAAGTAATTACTTACTTGAAGGTTCAGTAGTTCCCATTAGAAGATTTATTTCTTCTTTTTCTTTTTGCGAGCAGGTGTCTTGGTAACAACTGGGGGTGCTACAATGGGCTCCTCTTCCTTCAGAGGGGGTGCTAACTCTGTGACAGGCTCCTCTAACACCATCAACTCTGCACTCTTGGATTCAAGTGCTGTTTCTGCTGCAGCTGCTGCTTGCCTTTTTGCCTCTTCTGCTTTTCTTTCAGCAATAACTCTTGAGTGAACAAAGCTGAAATTTAGTGTATTGCAAGGGGGTAGGCAGAGACAGATTTACACTGGCTAAGCAACTACAGCTATATTTACAGGATCAGCAGCATAAACTGTCGTAGAGAAGCAGAAAAATCTGTTTAGTTACAACGTGAAGTCTGACTTAGAGTATTTAAAAAAGAAAAAAGATAGTCAACTGCCTTTACACAGAGCAGGACTCAAGCGCCAGGAAATGAGTTAAGGAGTTCATCAACCTGAAAGCAGCCTGTATTTGTTACTCCCAACAGTAACAGAAGTCCCATGAGTTACATTCTGTATGTTGCCTATTGCACCTGGCTGAGTTTGTTTTACAAGTTAGAGTATGCTATACTACTTTATTAAAGCACAGTAGTGTTCAGTAATTTTGTTAGAAGATAAGAAAGATCAGTACTTCACTCTAAGATACAACACTCACTTTCCCAGCTCCTCATCCTCGATTTTTCTCAGCTCAGCTAATTCAGCATCCCGTATTTGATTTTCTCTTATTTTTTCCCTCAGCACTTTTTCATGCTGGTAGGCAGGAAAGAACTTAGTTGTAAGAAAGATTTGCATCTGACACAGCCACAGACTAAATTTCTTATCTTGTTC
This sequence comes from Antrostomus carolinensis, assembly GCF_000700745.2. Lineage (NCBI taxonomy): Eukaryota > Metazoa > Chordata > Aves > Caprimulgiformes > Caprimulgidae > Antrostomus > Antrostomus carolinensis. The sequence continues at coordinate 15,324 of NW_010286681.1, forward strand.
AGTTTTAGTTTCTCCTGGTTCACCTGTAACATGTAAATTAAACATGTTTGTTTAGCAGAGCACTTCTATTTCAAATGTGTTTGGGAGTACAGTATTTGCAATGGGAAGGTCTGGCTTCTGCACAGTACAGAAGATGACAACTACAATAAACTTTCAACTGCTGCATGTGAAAGGGGATGGCCCCTGTGTGGGTCTTTCAAGTGACTTGTCCCTGGGAATGGCATCAAAAGAATGTGAGCTCTCCCTTTTACTCCTATGATGTCTTCTGCAGTAATCTGATGACAGTTCAGCATCCATGACTCCTGTGCTTGGGAGAATGGAGGAACATGACCACCTGAAAGAACAGAATTGCATGCAACTATCCAATTGTTGTGACTAAAAAAAACAGGCTAGGGCACATGTGCTGGTTCTTTAAGAAAAAGTGTTTTTTCAGATCTGTAACTTTTCAGTCATCAGATTTCAGTGAAAGAGCTGATGACTACACAAAGATCCTTGTGTACCTATATTCTTGGATTTGGGGTCTTCATCTGTAGAAAGCATTTAACAAGCACAAAAAAAACCTCAACCCAGATGAGATCTGCTAATCAGCCAGAAGGGAGATAACCTATAAAAAGGTTACTAGCATCACCATATGAAAATGCTCTTAATGATTTCTCTTCTGCATGAATGCTGGCCTGTCATAACATAAGACATCTTGCCCCAGACAGTGGTGGCACACCATTAAAAATAATTCTTACATTAAGTAAAAGAAGCGAGACATAGCAGTAATAACTTTTATTTGTCCCAGAGATTAAAAAAAAAAAAAAAAAAAAAAAAGGGGGCAGGCTTGCAGATTGAGCTTCTCATACAGTAAATACAAATTACAGCCTCTAGCTGTCCTACGAATAAAATGTGGCATTTTAAAATTGGGGAAGCTATCTAAGTCAATACTTAAACTTCTCATTTAATTACTAAGTTTCATTTTCTTTAAAATTCTTCCTCCAGAATTAATGTTCATTTACTGCCCTCTTGTGACAAGCTGAAATCTGCATATATAATTAAAATTTAACAATTCAAGAGCTACAAGGGATTTGTGTGTGTGTTAGTCTTAAAACAGTAGGACTGCTTTACCTGTCAGTTTCTTTGCTGGACAGAAATCTTGTTCTTTTTCTGCATCCCTGCTGAAAAATGACGGAACATCATTGGTATCTCCATCAGTTGTGTGAAATGAGAGGCCAGTACCTGATATTGCAAAGAAAGAACATTAAAATTACTCAGTCTGTAATTCTGTTCATTAAACATCAGGTTTGATCTTCAGCACAAACAAAGTTGTCATCTGACCTTACAGCTAGACCTGTGGCTGAAATACTTCTGTACTGATTAAAAGTTTGTTTATAATGAAGGCAGAGTGCAGAGTTCAATCCCCTGTTTCCATGCCCAAATGAGTGGGACAAAACAGGAAGAATTTAGTTTTTAAAAGTCTTTTAAGTTATTTTTAAGGAAAATGTGATAGCTTCTAATTAAAAAGCATAAAAAGATCAGAGATTCAAACCTGCCCAGCTATCCATGTACGGCAGGTGTGGAAAGCTAAATGTAAACCTAATTGCCAAACTGAATGCAGCTACCCTCTGTAACTGCAATACATCCAGCTGTTTCAATTATCACCTACTGTTTTAATCAGATTTAAAGTCGTGGAAAGAGTTAATCTCCTGTAGCACCACTGCTTATAGATGCTTATGGTAACTACAGTACTCACCCAGTAGAAACTCTTGAAGAGGATGCTCTCTGTCTTCAAAAGGTCTCAGTGGCTGGCAAGAAGTTTTAAATTCAGTTACTAAATGCCTGGACTTGTGTTCAAAGTAAAGAGTGAAATCACATGTCCACTCGAGCCATGCAAATTCCTATCTCCAAAGCATTGTGCCAACCAAATGCATTCTGCAACTATGCCTATTTTAAAACATTTAAACTGCAATTCTGTTTCACACTTTCAAGTATTGGCAAATCAGTCATAACACTTTACCTTTGATACCAGCCAGGGAAATAGGATTATCCTATTTCAGAGCTAGAGAAGCACAGAGAATAAAAACTCCTGTTCTTAAACACGTCCCTCTGTTCTTACATGTTGCTCTACATACTATTATTCACCTGGTCCCAAGGAAACAATAATGAATTTCTCTTCCTGACTATATGAATATACTCCAGGAATTACACTGAGTAAAAAGAAGAGGACAACATTCAAGAGTGTATCTGTGAAGGATGCTTTGAAATCTTTCCAACTGTCATCCCAAGCATTTTCTGCAGCCTGATGATGTCACTCTTTTCAAAGGAGTGACAGTAAAAGTCTCACAAAAACTCAGGTCAAACACAATTCTGTTTTCTGTTGGTATATTTTCTAAAAGTCAGGAAGTTTCCAAATTCTCTGTCTGATTTCCATTATTTCAGTACAAAACAGTAATCCTTCCGACTCACCCTGAAATCACACGGGTAAGACAATCCATTTTTCTTCTTGGAATATTAAGACTCTCATTATAGTCATACACTGGGTACAAAATTATAAAGGCAGCGAAGGTGAAAAGTTTGCTGGAAGAATTCTGAAAAGTGTTGTAGGAATTATATTACATTTACCTTCCCCAGTGCTTCTAAGTCTCTCTGCCCACTTCTCAGCTGCTCATTCCTCACCATACAAATAAAGGTAAAACTGTAGCTTTATTCCCCACTGTTTTAGTTAACGTAGAAGATACCACCCAATATTCTAAATAACAATAGCTGAGGGTACATGTGAGAGCAAATGCTTTGTTAGCAATGGAAATGCACCACTTCTAGGCTCGTACATGTATCCAAGCATGGAAACACATCATATTTAATATCAGATTAAATTCTAGTCCTTTTCAAAACTTAAAACTACCCTGGCTACTCTGTCACCCATGAATTGCAAACCCTCTGCTCCATCTTCCAGTGTGGGCTTTTTACACACCTCATGTTTCTTTATTTTGTCTTGTGATACATTTTTGCTTGAAGACAACCATGAGCAAGCATAAAGCTCAGCTGCCTCAAACTTCATCATTTATGTCTGTATCAATTATACTTCTGCTGTACGTGCACTTATAAAAAGTAAATACAAGAAAAATTTTATGTTCAATAAATTTTAAATTAAGATTTTATTTTAGTCTTGAAAAATATGATTGTTTTAACTGGACCATTTCACTGTGCAATTGCATTAGTGCTTGCAGTGATGCAGGGGAATGTGTTCCACAGTATGGGAACAATCGGCCAGAGAACGGGAAGTGCTGGTGTTCAGCGGCATTACTGGCTTACAGAGACTGTGAAACTAGGTGTTTGTGAATGTTCTTTGATTTTATAAAAATTCTTTAATCTTGTGCATAATTCTGAATAATAACAATTCTAAGTCATGCCTTCAACTACCCTGTGCATCTAAATTGCACCAGTGTCACAGGCAGCATCTTACCACCTACAAAATCTTTATTCAAAAGTTTGCCAAAAAGAGAGCATAGCTTAGCTGGGAAACAGCAAGTCTTGGTATGTACAACAACTGCAATGCCATTTTTACAGGGCAATTTTAGACATTCAGCTTAACACAGGAGTGAACCAATTTATCAACTCCCCTTGGAACACTGGAAGACTTGCACGTACATTGTGTGTATTTTATAGTTATCTAGGAAAATGTGCAAGTGTATTGAAACTGTCTCTAGTGATGTTACAATTGAAGGCAGCAACAAATAGTAAAAGCAGAAGGACCCAATCAAATGACTGTTTATGCAAAAAGAAGAAATTGGTGTCTATGTTCAGGAAACAGAACATTTGCAGGGCCCAACCTCACCCTCTAAGTAGGCACATAGTAATATTTCACAGGTCTGCAACAACTTTACCTGGGACAGAGAAAATTCTGGGTACGGAGACACCTTTGTGGTTTCCTTGGAGAGACCCTCGATTCTAAAGCTACTTCTTTTCTGATTCTCACGATCTACTTGCTCCTTAATCATATCACTGGTAACAAACACCAACGCACATTCAAGAAGAGCCTCAACAAATTCAAGAAAAACCATCTAGAGTAAAACAAACACAATGATTCATTCATTCACTTTTGCAAAATTCCTTCATTAATGGGCATATGTACCTGAGCAAGCAAAGAACTCAAAAGTGATCATTTGTGAAATCTCACTGGCCTCATTTATTTACTCAAACATCCCTTCTTCTGAAGAAAAATTGAAAACAGCCAAAGCTCAAAAAATCCAGGAGGTGATACACTGTGCTACAACTTATACAAGTCATATTGAAATAAAATACTGCATCATTTTTGCTGTATCTGGAGCAACAAGAAAATAGATCTCTAACAAATAACACACAATTGTTGCTGTTACCTAAAATGTTTAATTGCATATGATGCTTCCAGAAACCCCAAAAATCAGTGTACAAGAAATCCCTTAGTAAGTCTTACACTGTGTGTTCAGTTTATCAGATACCATTTAAAACAACAATTCAGTTGTGTAATTTACAATCGACTGTCACTGAGTAATAGCTAAATCTTTAAGGATGAAGGCCCTCTATAGCAGGCCAGCTCTCAGGTAGCACAGGAGTCTTCTACAGTCACTACTTGACCTCATGGAGGTGGCAGAACTTCACACGTCACTAATAAGGTTTCTTGGATCACCAGATTTTCAGGTTCTGTGGGTTCACATCTTAATTATTGACCCATCCCAACATTTCCAGTGCACGTCTCGGCAGCTGGAAGCGCCGAGATCCGTCCCTGCGTAATCACTGTATTACAGCCCCACACAGAACTGTTACTAGCAGCAGTGTCTCAGAAGTGGCATTTCACCCGCTCGGTTACGGCATTCTTAAGTTATCTGTAAGGTCGGGCACACTGAGACTGTACGAAGAAAGATAAGCTAATAAGCAAAACATAGAAATACATCAGCTAAACTAGAAGATACAGGTAGAACAAAGGAAGACAAAAACAGAGGCTATGGGAATAAACTAATTCACTTTCCTCCTGTTCTAGCAGATAGGACAGTATTTGCAGCATTTTTTAAAAGTAATTTTAATTGTTCCTGTAGCAACGAACTATGATGCTTTTTCCCATACACACCTCCTCCTCCAGGTTGGTACTACTGCTATCAGGTAGAGGGGGACCATCTTTGACAAGTATTTCCACAAGTCTTGAAGCAGTTAATTGTTTGCTGAGAAGTTTAAAATCCTGGGTAAGAATAAAAATTACACGTTAACAGCACTTAAGGCATTCCCACATGTACCTAATCTAACTCCTTTTATAGCCTCTGTCAAAATTTCTAGTGGTTTCAGATGGTACTTCCACATATGTAATTAACGACAGACAGAAATTCTGGCCCTACTGAAGCTGAAAATATAAAAAAATACAATTTTGCCATCTGATTTTATATATATATATATTTTTTTTTTTTTTAGGAAAAAAAGGCTTGGATTTAAACAGTGACAGCAACCCAAAACCCAGGCATATCAATGCAAATTGTTTCCTAGCTTCAGTGTAATCTTGATCTGTCCCTGAATTACTGAAATTTAATAGAGAATCTCATGTCCATCTTGCCATATATTAAATTAATACATTAATAAAATGGTTTACTGTATTACTTCAAAAGCTGACAGTCTTCGAATTCTACCAGTAAGACATTTTCACATAGACATTTTACAGGATGTGGGGGAAGCCAGCAAAAATATTTATATTCCCTTAAAAGACATTTGTCTAAGATCTGTTGATTTGAAACTACCAAGAAATCAGAATTCAATCCTGAAAAAGTACATAAATAATTTCTGTAGAACAACTGTCCATTTAATGTTTGTTGGACAGTTTGCACAAATAACATTGCTCCTACCTTTTCAGCTGTGCAGAAGCCACAGGGAGTATTTTAAAATGCTCATATAAACTGAACAAATAAAGTGCCATCTAATGATACAAAAAAAAAAAAAAAAAAAAAAAAACAACATCCAAAGGAAGTGCCTCATTTTCATTGTGGGTTCAAATGGAGGTCTGGTACTTGGTCTACAAAAATCTCTGTATATTTCCCAGCATTTGTCTATGTAGCTCATGGCAACAACTGTACATTGTTCTTCAGAAAACAGGACACCTTTAAAAATTAATTGGGGAAAAAAAACAGTTATATAAAAATGTGATGTATGTGGTACTAACTGATAAATTGCACACAGCACAGAAGAAACACCATTACCTACCTTGGATATGACAGGCAGCTGGAATAATATTCCTGGACATCATTTCTAAGAAACACTTATGCAGATAAGGACCCTTCTCTCTACAGTTGAAACAAAAATACTCTTGTCTGGGAACACTCAAACTGATTACACTGAAAGAAATAAACTAAACTAAAAGATGAAACTTACTTGTGCTCTTCACGATAGATATGAAATGCTAGACGAGTAAGGTAAGATAAAAATGTTCTGAACAGTAAAGTCTCATGTGGACAATGTATCTCCTCAAGTGGTGTTTGATCACCTGAAAAATTTTACAAAATAAATCTCTATTGCCATGACATACATTAAACTGCCTATAGGCACATAGACTTGTCAGCCTTTCTTATCTTCTCCATCTCTACCTATCACAGTGTAATAACACTCCTGGAAGAAGCAGACCAGACACAGCATCACTTCCAAACAACCAGGTCAAGGGAGAATAGTCCACCTGTAGCTCAATCTTATAAAATTCTCTTTCTAGAAATGCATCCACTCAGCATATAAGAATGAAAGGCAAAGCGAAGCTGGAGTTAAACCCTTCACATTCTAGGGACACTGCAGAGCATCCCACTGCAGGTCTAAATGACACTGATTAACTGGCTCTGTAGAAGAAAAGAATCATAGTATGTGCAAATCAAAGTTAAGAGTACTGGGGGAAAAAAAAAATTGTTTATTCTACTTCTCTTTCTCAGACCTCTTGAAACTACATATAAGAGTAGTGGCAAGATCAAGGGTGAGTACAGTTTTTGGACAGATGGTTCTTTAGAACAATTTTTAAGTGGTATTTTTAATTTTGCATTTTCTCAACTAAGCACCTTATGTGCTGGGAGAAATATTAACACATCCACTGAAAATTCACAGGAACAGAGGTACTTACTCAGGGCTACTTAACTAGAGTTAAGCTATCAGCTATAGAGTTGAGCTATCAGTAGAACTTGCCACTCTCTGCAGCTTACTATTAAAATTCCTAGATTCTAGACTTGGATCAACAGAAAAACAAACCACTCAATATCCGATCCATTTCAGCAAGAGTTATGTTGGAGTGATGAAACTGGCAGTCCTTCAGAAATCTCCAGAATTGAAGCTTATTCATGAAGAAGGCATTGTCAAGAGAATGATCAGAGCCTAAGCGGCTGTAGAAGGTGTAAATTCTTCTCAGTTCCATAATATGCCTCAAAACAGCAAATTCTACCTAAATAAAGCGAGATATGTTTTCAGCATCACCTCACAGCAAGCAGAGATCAGCTTGTATTGATTCTGAACTGTGCATATAATGCTTTTGATCTTAGAACTTTAGAGAGCATACCCCTAGTTAAGTGCTCAGTAAAGAACTATTCAAATGTAGTTATAATACATATTTTTTGGTGGCTGACAAAAATAAATTAGTCTCTGTCTGCAGACAAACCTCATAGTAGCTAAATGTAGTTGCTGCATGTCCTTCCAGATATGTTAACACATTTTTTATTGTCTTCTAGTGGAAGCTCAGGAAGAGGCAATACTGTCTATTCATTCTTTTTGCTTTTCTGTTTTCATGGCCTTCAGATTTTCAAATAATTCTTTAATGGAAAGAGTTACTTTAATACAAATAAACCAGAAATAAAATAATATGAAACACACAGCAGGAGGAAAACTGAAAATATCAAACAGTAGACACTTACTTGTTTCGCTTCTTCATGTCTCACTTCCCTTGGCAACAAGTCAAGAAGTGAAGATATATCCAACCCAACATTTGATCCCAAAATAGAAGTCTCTTCTGAGCCATTAATGATTGTGATGTTTTCTACCATGCAAATAAAATAAATAATAAACTAAAATGAAGTTTAAAAATATATATACACACAGGGAAGATAAAACATGTATTATTCCTTCTTATCTCACTGACTTCAAACTGAGAATAATAGACTCCTTTATAGTGAGGAGTAGAGATTTCATAATCAACAGTGTAACAACTGAAGAGTAATTTTGCCAAATCTAACCCCTAGCCAAAAGTAAATGCTAATATTACATAAGTTATTAAACTTTCAGACAACAGTATTCCAAAAGCATTAGAAGATGTAGTGTGGATGGGTCATTCTGCTGAAAGTGTCATGCACAGGAAACAAGAATCATGGGAGCGAAACTCCCATCTTTACCAAAGTTCTCTGAAGAAATATGTCTGGCTCTTGAGGAAGCATGAACACATTCACATTATAGTAAAAAGGAACAACAAGATGTGAACTGAGTAGATTTTGTTTTCTTAAGCTGCTTACCAGTGCCAAAATTACTTCCTGTGCAAATGGTATCCAGCTTTTTTGCATTCACTACATCCACTTGAAAAGCAGGATATTCTACAATATGATCATCTATGAACTCTCCTTCATGAACGTGGCCATTCTTGAAGACAAACTTGCCCTATAGATAATTTGATTAACTTCAATATAAATATAAATCAAAGATCAGAAAAAATAACATTAATGCTCTCAATCAAGTTTCCTTTTAAGAATCTTGGCTAAAATGCAATATGTGATATAAAGCAAAATAATTTTTCCAATCCTATTTTATTAAATACTTTGCCATCTGCTAATTATGCTGGGATGAAGAACTGCCTATATATCTGTTTGATTCCAAAAACTATTTTGAGGAAAAAAAACATTTCCCCCACCAAACAGAAAGACTTGTTTGCAATCCTTAGTTTGCACAGGGGGCACACCGCTCAACAGATTTTCAGAAAAAAGTCTGTTAATGCGAGAACATTCTGTGCAAGGACAGTTTGAAATCCGTTAGCTCCCAGTGTAAGAGTGAAATACTGACCAACCACTGCAAAAATCAAGATGTACCTATTGCACCGAAAAACTCCGCAGCAAAACTACTTCTTTATGCTCACAACACACATCTAACCACAGAGCCTGTGGCCCAGCAAGGTCCTGGGAAGGATTCCCACTGCTTTCAGTCTGTCCTTTATGTTGGAATTCCATTCACAATGCAAATTGAATGTAGTTTTCTGTACAGAAATCTAGAGATCCATACAGAAAAGAATAGTCTCCTCTGCTGTTGTCTGTAGTTTTGTCTTACTGCTTGTCAATACTCACCTTGCCATGTTTCTTATTGCAAACCCATTCACCATCATACACTGCTCCACTGGCATATATGAACTTCCCATGTCCATGTCGTTCCCCATTTACAAAATCACCTACATATTCATTCCTTAAAGGATACTGAGACACAAGCATTCTCTTCAAAAACCATATGTGGGTGCCATATCCATGCTGAAAAAAAAAAAAATTGTGTTTAAAAAAAAATAAATCTCCAGAAGAGCTACTATTGCTAGAGGTTGACTTTTACAAAGGAAAACCACATAAGCATTGTTAAGAGTCACTGTCAGCAAATCTCTCAAATAAAACCACCCTGATGATAGCTGCAGTACTTCAAAGCATCCACAGAAGTACATTCGACAAAGGTGCATGGTTGAAGCACTCGGAGGATACACCAAATCAACATATACTTGAGCAAGCTCTACCAACAGGACTCTTAAAGACATCCTTCCTGCCTGAATCCTTTTGATTGTATTGTTGAACAGTCAGCTGAGGAACAGCATGCCAGAGAGCCAGGATGTTCCAGAAGCTGGACTCACAAAGAAAGAGGAAGTAGTTCACATTCTTTTTCCATCAGAATAATAAGGAAGGAACAGAAAATGCCAGAAATCTTCTCCTTCCGTCATAAAACTTTTAGAAGAGGGAATAGTGTGGTCTAATATTTTACAGGTGACACAGAAGTAAATTGCAACATACAGTCACTGCTGAACTAATAGCTCAAGCTAAGTATAGTCACAAACATTCAATTGTTTAAAAATTGTTTATATGAAAAAGATTTATATTTTCCATTAGACAGTCTTACAAAATCATTATTTAATTAAGTCAAAAGCCTTTTCACATTTTTAATATTGCTAACATGACAATCAACTTACAATAAACAGCGTGTTTCCACTATCTCAACTGGCAAAAATCTTACAAAGCTCCTTTGATATTGCTCAAAAGCCCCTATCTAGTTTTACTAGAGTGATGGACAGATGCTGAACTAAAGAGGCTGCTGGGCAAAAAATGAATACCTGTATGCCATACACCCACTGCCCCATATACTCCTGATTAGCTGTCAACCATCTCATTCTTCCTTTTCCATGACGTACATTTTTCTTCCACTGACCTTCATAGATATTTCCAGACTTATAGCTGCAAGCAAACAATAAAAGTTAATGACTCATTCATACTACATTCTAAGTGGATCTTATGAAAGCAAAGTTTATGCAAAAACTCATTGTTAATAAATTTAGTATTTATTAATGCTAAATATAAGCATTAATTTGAAAGTTGGCTCACTGTGACATGGATGCAGAGGTTTTATTATACCCACTGTTTCCCTCCTATTTTTAACTTATTAATCACTGTAAAAATATTAACCAGTTCTTTTTTTCCAAAGAGTCTTCAACACAGCTAATAAAAATATTCTCTTATATACAATTCCACAAATAATTCATTTATTCATGGAAGCAGCTCCATCTGTTCAAATCAATTTGTTTATTTGATTTTAGACGTTGATTTGTAGTTTACCAAAGCTGATTTTGGATTTTGTCTTTAGACATTCTTTTGTGGGAATGATCAGTAGAAATACACCAACATAAAAATGTAAGTTATAGAGAAGGTCTATTTTAGTATTATAAAGCACTTTGTACAATTATTTATTCCACTGCAGAAAACACACTACTATGGAATGGTAGTATTTTAAACAATAGGAGAAACTGTATAATACATGTAAAATAAAATATGAAGATAACAAGTGCTATCATGTTTACCGTCTCATTCCCCATCCTTCTTTGACATCATTTACCCAGTCGCCTGAATACCAAGAAGTATGTTCCTCATCATAATAAATGGTACCCTGAAACAAACAGTACAGTCAATTTAAATACCTAAATATTAATCTACATTAATGAAACATCAGACATGTAATCATGCTCTTACTTATAGTCACTTTGAGACACTGTACTGAAAGCAACTGAAGTGATAAATAAAAAGCAAGCTTTTTTGATTAATATTAGTTAAGATCGTAAAAAAGACTAAGTGTTTAAAAAAATTCCTATGGCATTACGTCAAAGCCTACCATGTTTTTCAAATAACCTGGAAATACTTTCAGAGAAATACTGAGTTTGGCAACTTAATCACAGTAGTCACTCTGATGTAGATCAGTTTTCTGACTCATTCGGAATTCAACTTTCAATAGCAGGTCTACAGTGTTAATTGTTCTGTCTTTCTCTGTCTCATTGCTCCCACCCAGAACAGACTGGACAGACCACTGCACTGGTGACCATCCACAGCAGCCTGTGTGATTTTGGTGTATCATCAGTGACAGAGAAAAAGACCCCATGTAATTAGAATGGATTTTCTTCACATGCTGAGCATCAGTCTTCAAAATGTCAGGCCCAGAAGAGTGTCTCAATCCGGATGCATAAACCATAAAGCACTACTTGCCTTTAGAAAGTGAGAGCTAGGTGTGATTTATAGTAGATAAGGCAGTCTTAATTGTATTTATCATACTTGATCTGCTTAACACACTTAGAAGGTGAGATCACTTTGTCATTACTGGAAAGCTAATTGTTCTGTCATTGTTCTGTGGCTACTGATGTAGTCATCAGTTTTGACTCTGTCATAATCAACATGGAGCAGTATAAAGGACAAACTACATAACAGGCCAATTACTCTTTTTGGATACCATTCATCCCTTTACTGCAAACAAGATCCCATGCCAATTGTTTTAATTGGCATTCACAACATCAGAGGAGATCCTTAGGAAAAACAGATCTCTGCGTAGGAAAAGATCATGCAGTGGCACAAAACATTTTTGCAAAACCTTTGTGCAAGAATGCTTGCTGTTCTAGAGGGCAGTCACCCTCAACCAAAACCACGCTCTCATTTCGTGTTCTTACCTTTTCATGTCGTTTGCCTTTACACCAATAGCCAATGTAAGAAACAGGACGAGTACCACTCCTGAAAAACCCAAATCCATGCCTAATTCCATTCTCAATTGATCCTTCATAAATGCTGCCATCATTCCATGTGTAACGGCCATTAAACATCTGCACATTCTTAACAAATGTTCCCTAAAAGATTAAATTACCACATTTAAAAAACTAAGACTCACTGTTCCTCAACCACCTGGGAGAAGTCAGGCTTGTGATTGAAATCACTGCCACAGTTCTGCAGTTGCCACCCATACTGTACCAATTAGTCCAACTTATTTACCTTCCTTGAATTTGCACATCTAATTGGCTGTAATTGTGTTCAGTTATAAGTTAAATTGCACTTTACCTCGTACTTCACTCCATCAGCCCACGTGTAAGTCCCTTGTCCATGCATAAGCCCTTCAGAAAACATGCCCTTCAAAATGAAGAGAATGGCATTGTTTGCAAATTTATTTTTACCACGACCAAAGCCTAGAGGGACTGTAAGGCTTCAGAAGAATGACATATTAATTCCCCTCCAACTACTAGTTTCAAATTAAGAGTTTTAATGCCAGAAACTAACAGAGCTTTCAAATGCTTACACATTCTGAGTGCTCAACCTCCACCTACGTTAAAAGAAACAGCCTGCGATCCGCTACTACTTTTTTTTTTTTATTTATTTATACACTTACCTTATAAGTATTTCCCCCCTCAAAAAGTGCAAATCCTTCACCCTCATACAATCCATTGACTTTTTCACCTTCATAGCTACAAGGAAAACAAACTAAAGATGAAGATTTCAAGTCACTGCCAGCAGACCTAAACCACAACAGACATATAATAAATGACCTTTGATTTACCGTGGTCCACACACAGGCCAGTCGTTGCATCTAGTACAGAGAAATGAGCTACAACAAAAATTCAGGTTTTTTGCATCTTCCTTGTAATATTTCATGTAATTGTTGTGTTGCCTCAGACCCGTATTTCTTTCAATTAAGAAAACAAATCATATTGGTAGCATTTACTAGCTTACAACCAGACAACCTGATCAGTACAAGAAACATTTCACATAGTCCCCCTGAACTACCAAAGGACTTGGTTAACACTGTCATCCACCTGCTTCCTCAGTTTAGGATATTAAGAGATATGAGCAGCCCTAAACATTAAAAGGCAGCAATAACTGAACATTAAATCACATTTTATTCATTATCTGCATGTACACTTAGACAAAACTTCACCACAGGTGAACAAGCTAAAAGAATGAGGCTCTGGGCAGGCACAAAGCACCAGCAACACTCTAGGATGTATCAGTTTCATAAGGTGTCGCATCTAGGATGCAAGAAATAATCAGAATTCCACATGTATCAGTTTCATAAGGTGTCACAGCTATTAGATCTGAATAACCCAATTCACTGCTTCAAATCAAGCATCAAATCCATGTTTGTATGACACTAGCCAGAGCAGAGATACTTAAGTGAAAATTCTTGACTTATTCACTGATGTATTTGTAACAAGCATACCTTTTTACAATAACTTGACTAAGAATAGGCTCCTCACAGTATCGAGGAACATCTTGGACTGGAAGTTCCTCTGTCTCCTCTGGTTCTTTATCTGGTATCACGGGATTTGCCTCTGCTTCTTCTGCTACATTCACTAAGGCCTGCAAATCCGTCAGCTCTGCTGAACTACTCTCAGCTTTGGTATCTTGTGCAGGAACAGGAGGACGTGTAGATGTTTCTGCCTTCTTGCCACCTTTCTTCTTACCCTTTGCCATAACTACTGAATTGTCTCAACATGTATTTTCCTTCTGAGTATCTACTGTCTTATGTAAAGATTTTTTCCTCTATGATCTATTTGGTTGAAAAAACAAACAAACAAAACCAACAGCTAGCTACATTTAAAGTTGTAAAACTTTTCTTAATTACAATACATTTGTATTTCAAGTTACTGTTGTAGTAACAGTTGCCTTCAGCTTGTGGCAGGCAGACCGCAGAGCCAACAGGAAGCGATGCCGGTGAATTACCTCCAAGAAGTCCATCAAAATCACAATGACAGAAGTGGTACCAATAGAATGGCTTTCGCTACACAAAAGTCTCCATCTTTACTAGGAGATCTTTAGGTGCCTAGATTTAATCATGCAAAAGCTGAAAACCATTTCTCAAAGATACGAGTGTGGTGAGTTTCGACAGTTACAGCTGCACCAGTATTACTGATTTAACTTGCTTTCAGAGTTGAGTTGCAGATTGATCCACAACACAGAGTAACCACTGTAGCTTATAAAAATATTCTGTGGTTACGAGTTAGCTGAAGGCCCCAGGACTGAAGAGCTGCAATGCCAGTTCCCGCTCATGTCATCACCACCGCTCTGGAATACGGGACCCAAACCCGCGCTGCCTGGCCCCGGGCTGGCA
>NW_010286682.1:0-14328 GCF_000700745.2 Antrostomus carolinensis
TTTTAATAAGCAATTTTCTTTCTGCAGTGGAATAGCATGGGTAAAGTTAAGATGCATGTCCAAAAGGTGTCTTTACTTGTCAAATAGCAAGATGAGTATTGGTGGTTGAAAAGCATCTTCCCAATGCCGGACTTTTAGATTTAGATTTTTTTTATTTTTTTTTTTTAATAGGACACTGGTTTTGTGTACTGGATATTTGGACTGGATTTGTTGTTGGCTTCATTTAGAATAAAGTTTATAAAATGTTCAGAAATGTTGTAGAAAGAAAATATTGAGTTGCATACTCAATGTTTTCAAAAAGATAGTAGGATTTTAACGGTCTAATGGCTCTAAAAATGAACACCTCTCAGATAAAGTCAAATTCTTTTTATTTCCATAAAGAGTATGCAAATAAAGTATCATATTAGAGTGCTTTCATATAACATAGAGATACTTTGGTTTTGGAGTCCCTGACAAGGTTAGTAACATAATCTGCTGTGTATTGCCATGTGCTTTGATTTATTCTGTAACAAATGTCTGAAATCCATTTTAATGTCTCTTAGAGAACTAACTTATAAATTATCAAAGCTATAAAATTATTTTAGTTATTGGCCCATTAACTACATCGTAAATTTCTGCGTTACTCCATCGTGTCTTTATAAAGATTATAGTAAGTTTGATCATTGGTTAAACTTCTTTATATATATTCTGGGATCACACCAAAACATTTATCTTTGTCCATACTCATCAGTACTATTCAGCTGAGAAGCTTAATGTTCTAGCATCTTCTTTTAGTGGGATTTTTTTGGTATAATTTGAAAATCCAGAAAGAAAAAGCTTCCATACAGGAGAAGGAAGTATTGAAAAGTCTGGAAAATGCTCTAAGTGACAGTACATAGATGTATATATTTATATGAAGATTGTCATGATGACAGTTCATCTAGTGACCTTAAGCATATGTGAGACGTGTTTTCCCTGGGGTTTATTGGAAGGGGAAAATTTAAATTTCTTAGCTGTTTTATAAGACTTTTCACATAATTCAGTGAAGCTGATCTTTCGTGGCATTTCTTTTACCTAGAGACTTGTTGATAGTTATCTTATAAAAGTTGTATCTCTATTGTATATCTGAAAAAATATTGATTGGCAGTTAATTGCAAAAAACAACATAGTGCTGACGAATCAAATCTAAGATGCTGATCTGGGCTAAGGTAAAATGTATATTTTCTTATTTGGACTTTCTATGAAAAAACTCAGTGCTTTGTTAAATTAGATGGCTAAAGGAGAATGAACAGAGTGATTTTGTTTCATGTTTTACAGTCAATAACATTCAGAGTTTGGGACAAGGCACTTGTTTTAATATTTATTAAAATATTATAGTTACATTTCACAGAAAACATCTAAAAATAGCCAACAACTTTAAGTGTGTGTGATTCTTTGTAAATTATAATTAATATAGAATAGATAATAGATTCCCATAAAATTTTCTCATACAGTTTAGACAAAGATTTCAAACTGCTTTACATAGTCATATAAATTCTGCTTCAATGGGGAAACTCAAACAAAAGTGACTAAAGGCCAGTTCTAAAGATACGATGTAGTTCCTACTCTTTCAAACCTCTCAGTTCTTAGACTAGAAACAAAACACAGATCTCCTAAAGCTCTTCTCTGGTCTTCTACCAGGAGAATATATTGTCTCCCTTGAGATATAAAGCCACAGAGGACATGAATTATTACACTGAAGAGTTTGTGAGTTGAAAAGATAGCTACTAGTCTTTCAAAGAGGTCACATCATTTTTCAGGAGAGATATATTAACAAATTCATTTCATGACCACAGACCAGACCTCATTTTGAATATTTAATTTAGGCTAAAAAGAAGACTTCCCATTACATACCAAGTCTATTCCTTTTAGAAAGTAAATGTAATATATGTCCTAACCCACTAAAAAGATATGAGCTCTTTTCATCCAAGACGCATCCCTCCTATAAAAAAAAATGACTAAGTACTAGTTAGTCCTAACCTAGTCCTTGTTCTCTGCAAAACTCGGTTTTGCAGTATGTCTTAAAGGTCATTAGGTTGAGTGGGCTGTTTTTTCTATGTTTTATGTTATTGAACACAACATAAAATGCTAATGTTTTTATTTTTATTGGGTAGAATATATATTTAAAAGAAAAATAAAATTAGAGAAATACAGGCACACACATTCACACATCTAACAGTAAAATTGATCTAATTAGGTAAATGTGTGTGTATTTCACAGCTCAGATCTTGAAGATTTTGAACACCCTGTATTCCCTTACCACACTGGGAGGCTAGGGAACCCATCAACTTGCAAGATACAGGATTAGATATTGCAATAATCTCTCGCCCCCTCAATATTTACATTGCAATGTTTCATCATCTTCACAAGTCTACAGCCTTCTCTAGTATACAGGGAGACAGATGGCTCATAAGATTACAAGCTATGGAGATTTGGTGCCACAGACAAGTTCCCCAGTATTCTAAGAAAATTAACAATTTATTTAAACAGCTCTATCAGATGCAATCCTCTTTGCCTCATTTTGTCTCCTGATGGCTCTGTCTCATGTAGGATTCCCTGCACATAGATTCAGACTAATGATTAAGGCAAGAAAAGGACCATCATCATGAGCTATAGAACTTGTGGGTGCACTGAACAAGCATATGAGCATAACTGCAAAAACAGACAAAAAACTCACACTTCTTATTTTTGTATCATCTTTATGAGAGAACTTTCTCTTTGGTGACAGCTGAAACAGATTCTTGCCTGTTGAGCAATTCTAAAATAAGTCATAGGATTACTGGTATCACAGTGGTCCCAAGGAACATCAGAATTCATATAAGGAGGGCACCAGTTTAAATCTGCACCCTGCAAAACCCTATCTGCTGCTGCTGCTGCCTGCTGATCTATCCCCCGTGACCAACAGAGTTGCTCACTGACTGGTGGACAGTGAGTACCGAGCAGAAGGCACACAGTCAGCATGTGATTGTTTTACATAGAAAAAACTTACACTTCAATGATTATTGCACCACTGTGCAGTTTTCTGAGCTGGCCAGTGAAAACAGGTAGCCAAATTAAGGATCTGGTTGTTGTGGAAACTGTAGCTGTGTACTGATAAAGGAACACTTATAGGCTGGAGTGATGAGCCACATGTTAGGGAACACATTCTCCCTTTCAACTTACTTGTAACTGCTGTGCTGCAGAGGTCTTGCTCTGACCACTTTGTCAAAGGGAAGGATGATTGTTTGCTGCCTTGTCATTTAAATCTAATACCAGAGGTAAATAAACATGCGTGCCAACCAAAGCTCTTAAATTCAGTATGTGATAGTTCATTCAGCTGGAAAGCAGTCACTTAACTGCAGAGTCTGCTTCCTACCTTGAGGCATGCTGAGAAAGCAGGATTGCACCCTGAGGATTAGAGGGCCTCACCCAAGTAAAAGCCTCATGGTTCATACTGCAGCGTTTGACTTTGACTTGAGGAAGAGCAAAGAAGTAACCAGGCAGAACCATGCTCGCTCGCTGCACTCTCCTGTATTCTCTGCATTTCTGAGGAATGCAGATTGGTGATTCAGCAATAAGGATGCAGCAATACCCAGGAAATGAGAAGCTGCAGCCAGTCATTCTCCAAGATGAGCAAAGTAGGGCAGGTGTCTTATAAGAGAGTGTAATAAAGTCGACTCAGTAGAGCAATGGAAACCAGGATGTGTGCTTTTCCAGATTTACTTATTACAGAGGTTGTCTTTGAAAATAGTGCTATTCCTTTTACTTAGCAAAATAAGAGTATAGTTTCAGTTACCCTCATCTGCCGTGGATTTTAACATAGTTTTTCTAACTTACTTTTCAGTGACTAATTGTACATGTTACACAATTTGTCAACAGTGTATTGTATTTGCTTATCACTGGAAATAATACACCTAAGACACCTAGGACTGCATTTGCCTTTTTCATAAATGAATTGCAAGGGGTATGTAACTATCCTGGGATCTTCCCATACTCTGTCCTTTTCCATTCCATCACTCTGGGTTGACGTGTTCTTGGTTAACAGCATCACTATTGCCTTTGAATTTTCTGCTATTGAATCTCTGACTATTCCTATCACTTTTTTCCATTATCACCTATAATTTCCTCCATGATATTTGGAGTATCTCCTATGTTTACAGTTCATCCCTCTTCGATGTAATCATTAAATTTCATTAACATAGTTCTTTCTTTTCTATGACAACCATTACTGGAAACATGAAACAGCGTCTTTTCCCACAGAGGTCCTTGGGGCAACTCAGCTCCTGGGGAGTCTCCAGTCCAGCAGTCCTGTTTTCTGCATAACATAATGGTGTGTTTCTCCACCAGTCCCACCCCCATTGGTACTCTTCGCCTCAGCTAAACTAATGATTTCTCATATGGTACCACCCTTAATCCGAAGCATCTAATCTTCTATAATTCCTTTGTCAAGCAAATCGGTTCTGCCAGGTATAATGACTTGATCTGACATAAGAGTTCTGTACAAAATCAATGCAGCTTTTTATCCCATTTCCTATTTTCTTCTGTGTTTTTCTACTTTTACGCATTTACATGAGTATAATACCTGTTTCATCCTTTTTCTCAAATGCTTAGTGATACCACCTTTACTTTCCTTGTTCTGTTTGTAAACACATGAAAATCCTTTGGCGATCTTAACTTCCTTTGCAATACTAGATAAACCTCACTTTTGTCAATTCTCTATTTTACCCCTGCATGGCCATCTCCAGCCTCCCTCTTCTTTCCTACTCTGGTTATAAAGACACACACTGTCCTGTGGAAAACAGATACATCTTTACACTCTGTTTGGCATTACAGAAGGCAAAGGCAGTTTTCTGCAAATGTATATACATAACCTTTCTCATGTGATTTTCCACATGCAGTTTGGAAACATTCATTCAAAGAAAACTGAACTTCCCACAACTTTTTTTTGTTTCAATACAATATACTGCGTTTTTCTATTTCTGCTGCCTAAAGTAGAAAACTATCACATTCTTATGCTTCAGGTACTATTAGCTGCCATAATAAGTTATTTAGGATAAAGTAAAAGAAAATTGTCAGCAATTCTGTTAATCTAAGATCCACAAGCATGAATTATTTTAATTACTGCTTTCTCAGTAATTGCCCCAATATACAGCTATACTAAAGCAAGTATTTTATGTTCAGTTCTTAGCTGCCTTATATCATGTTCAGTCCTTCATACTTCTACAAAGGAAGTTTAACTTGAGTTGTCCAAAAACTCACAGTTGTCCACCCACTTTTCTCACTAGTGAATTACTATATCAGCTTCAAGTCTATAGAGAGTCAGACAGAGAGTCTTATTTAAACCCACACAAAAATATTCCCAACAGTATGAGTCAATGTGCACTATTTTAATTTAAAAAATAAATTTTAAAAAAGTAAAAATTATTCCAGGGCAGCAACACATCCTAAACTGAACTGTTTAAAACCAAGTAGCAACTCAGTCCCAGAAGGCCAGGTATTGAGGAAGAGAGACAGCATTGAGCTATTTCTTGAACCTTTTCTGACAAAGACAAGATGTTGTGGGAAATCTTTGACTACAGTACCAATAAATCTTGCATCAAAGCACAAGTTTTCTGGACTTAATTTTCACTTAACAGGGACATCTCCTTTCCATGAGAGAGCATTAATGTGTGTATGTCTTACACTTTCTTAAATATCTCTTTGAAATAAGTGGCATTGAAAGGTCTTCATAAAACCAAAAATTTTACTTTTGACCTTTCTCTCAATCTCAAAACCTAGAAAAATGAAACATTTCATGACTATCTATTAGACTGTATAAAGAAGTTCTCATAAGTTCTCGTTTTAATTTATAGGATGCCCTGCTTTCTCATAGTTTCTCAGACAGCCCTGGTTTTAATTTGGCAGCTCTCAGTGGTCTCTGCAATATGATTCAGCTGTTCACTGTAAGAGTCACCTTCCCATATGAAAACATGTCTAAATACAAAAAGTCTTGGATATAATTTCTTAAAGAAAAATGCTGAAAAATCCATAAGTCGAGATCAAAAAAGTAAAAATACAGTTGTTCTCACAGATTAACCCCCCTTTCTCTCCCTCATCTGTGTCTAAGAAGGAAAATACAGGTAACAGTGCAATAACTGATCGTATTGGAGTAAAATCTGTTGAAAATCGGCAAGTACTAATTTATCCATCTTCCAAAGGCTATCACCTTGTAATTGAGAAGGGATCAATAGCTATCAGTGTTCAGGTGAAACAATAACTTCTCCGGCAAAAGATCACTAATATCCAAAGATAATGTGATATGAGTAGATCTTACACATTTCCTGCAGAACTATGTTCTGGTTGTAGAAAAATCTCCAGAATGAAATTGATAATTTGTTTGATAGTATAATAAGAAAATGATCCATTGAAGGGGACAAGGGAACTTACTTCCCCTGATATCTTGTTCTGTAGGCTACCATTTGTTAAAAACTGTCTGGTGCTTTAGGCTCCAAAACTTTAGGACAAAGATAATGGAGAGAAGATTGAATTATTGTTCAGAAAAAGGCAAAAAGCACATGGGATGGATATGCCTTTGTGTTAATCCAGGCCTGTCTGTCTGTCTCTCTTTTGATGTCTTTGCCTTCCTTCTTATTGATGGTAGCAGCTAAATGTGAGTGATTAGCATTCTAATCTCTGAAGCACCTGCATACAGCTAAAAATTTCCTAGCCTACCTACAGGATTAGCAGGCCTAGTGTTGAAGTTAATGGAATTGGGTATTAAAATCACAGAGGGAGTTTTGAAAATCACAAGGGTGATTGGCACCCACCCAAGGCTGCTTTTAGCTTAGGAAAGAGAGTTTCTTTAGAGGACAGTCAGCAAGTGTAGTCTTAAAAATCCTGCAGCCTAGTCTTATGGTGGATATAACTTAGTAATGGCCTACTTGGGACAGTTTAGTTTTAATTCTCATTACAAATGTCAATAATAAAGTTTAATTTCTGAAGTTTAATACGTTATTCTGAGGGGAAAAATCAAAGCATATCTTTCCTTTATACACAGCAAGAATGTACAGATTTCAGTTGACTAACTGTACTGACATTTTTTAATAAATGTATAGCAAGTGGTGGACAAGAATGAAACTTGAAAAGCATGGAAGTCTTGATTCAGGCCTGTAGGTAATGAAGAGAAAAAGTGAAATTGGGAGCACTATTCTGCCATAGAGAGATGCAGTTCCACTGAGATTGTTAACAACTGCAAAGCTGAGAGAAATCTAACTGGTAACCTGGAATAGAAGGTCAAACAGTGTCAAATTGGTAGGAATTCCTGAATGCACGGGCACCCAGAGAAAATATGATTCCTTTCTTTGTCATGCAATGTGAAGGAATTGAATGAAGAGTAATTTTGAGCTCTCTCTATGGTATGTCATGGTGGTTTGTACGCCTAGCAAAGCTAGTGCAGTAATACTCTGCACGGTCCTTACACAATTGGTGAGTTATGGAAGAAGGAAAACAATTTAATAGCACATAAATGTGAGACTATACCCAGTAGCACTTCAAGGGAAATCACAATGACGTTAATCTGAAATTTACTTGAGATTCCATAATAAATCTGTGGTATTCCATGAGAAAAAGGCTAACTTTTTCTTCACTTTGGAGGAAGCTTTGTAATATCAAAGTTTTATATTCCTGTAATATTCACCCATAAAATATAAATAGCATATAAAAATACAAAAATATAATATCCACACTTGGCACTCAGTGTGTCTGGGACAAATCAGTTGGGATGCTCAGAATATGTTCACAGATATTTTGCCTTTCCTGAAGTCTAAAATTTGAGGGCCTGAATTTTGAATTATGAGTCCTTCAAAAATGCAGATTTAAAGCAGGACTGTTTCCAGCAAGTCTGGGCCCCCTGCACTGTTAGTTAGGCCTTCCACTTCAAAATGAATGTCAACTTCAGCATCCACTTTTGATCAAAGGACTTTAGCATCCTCACTGGGTGGTAAATGAGGGGACAAATATAAGTAGTATGTCAATCAGGAATTTAGTTAATTATGGTGAGAGTTGGAGTATTGGGCAGAGGTTTCATATTAAGAACTAGGATCTGCTGTTCTGAGCCAGGGCTAAAGTTGAAGTACAAGAGATGTTCAGGTTCCCCCAAGACTCAGGTTATCACCAAATAGTTGATCAATGATGTAGCAAGAAGGATGATCAGTAGGTATTGCACATTTCAAACTCCTCCTGTAGGACTCGATAATTGAGTATCTTCTGTGGGAACACATTGGTAGCAATAGTGTATATGAACACACCTTATGTGAAAATATTGAATGTATTGCTGAAATTTTACATGTGCAAATGATTGGACTCAGTCATGCTGATAAGAACCTATGGATTCCCTACCTTTTCCCTCCCTTGCTGGTCTGATCTCAGTGTAAGAAGAGGGTCAGGATTGTAAAAGACTTTATCACAGGAAGGCTTATGAACTTACTGACTCCAATGGCAGCTGCAACTCATTATATGAACTGATTTATGAAAACTGGTGTGTGTGTATATATATATTTTTTTCCTACATTTTACTTATTTCACTTGTGCTTCTAAACTTTTATCCTAAAAATCAGAAGCCTATTAATGAGGAAAAGATGCTAGGAATTGACATGGTTTATGTCAGCATTAGTACACTAGAGATGTTGTATTGCAGAAAATGTATAAAAGATTTTAAAGAAAGAAGTAAGAGTTTAATATTAAATAATTCATCTTCTTCCCTTGGAATCACAGAGAACTGACATATTCATTGCAGACATTTTAATAAGAGCATTAGTAAAACTGAGTTCTCATCAAATCAAGTCACTGTAATCTTACTATTCCCTTAAATATACCATATTTCTCAACTTTTCTGTCTCTGTACAGAGAAAGACCTTATTTATGTTACGACAACAAATGTGTCTGAACACTGTGGCTTTAGGAACCAGAACTGAACAAATATCAAGAATTTAACTACCTACCTACCGTACTTGTTGCTTTGTACCTTACCAGTGCGTGTGTTGGATCTGTATGTTGTGTCTTACTAATGATCTGGTTTCACTTCTGAAACCCCTGGCTTTATTACAGTCCTCACCTCGCATCCCACCAGGCATTTAACACACACCTGCATCTTACTCTATAAGGAGAAAAACTTACAAGAATCCTAGTGAGCATATTGAAACAAGTGTGAAGCAGGGACGTAGTCACAGATAAATTCATGGCCTGAAGGGCACTGGCCATAGGCCTGGAGGGTCTATGTCTGCGGTGCTCAGGAGACAGCTAGCCATTCAAGGAAAAAGTATTGTGACAGTGATCAGAGCAAAGGAATAAAAGGATAGAGAGTATATTTCAGTGTAATTATAATAATTTATAACTTGAGGTTGTTCTCTTGTTGAAATCTCAAGAGCAGAATATTTTTACTTTCTTATAAATTATTCACAGCCATTTGCTTTGCTTCATGACAAGTAACTTTGCTTTTCTTCAGACAGGATTTTCAACCTGAAAGAATGAAAATGTTGACCCAGTTATGCCTAACAAACAAAACATGAAAAGAACTAAAATCAGAAATTGATAAAATAATCTTAATGTGAGAAAGAAATAATACTTCTTATTTTTCCTTCCTGTTTCATCTGAATTTAAAATTGGCAAAGGTATTTCATTTAAAAAAAGAAGAAAACAAACTTCAAAATTAAACTACTCAGAACAGGATGAGGTAACATATATGGAACATCCTGTACATTTTCTTTATCAAAAAAATTGGTTTCAAAAATGCCCTAAAATAGAGCTTAATCCCTGACCAGTTCAGCAAAATGTTCACGATGCCTTTCCAAGCTGTCATGCCCCATGTGGATTTCCAACAGAGTATTGAGAGCAGTCTGTGGAAATTGAGAAAGGATATAGCATGTGATATTTTATGGGGCAAAAATGCCTGAGTGGCATCATTTTCCAGCCTCTAGAACACTAGATCTAGAACTGGATCTACTCAGTCCCAGATTAAGAAAAATCATTAAAAGGAAAACTGTGCACCTTTTAACCTTTTGGTATATTCAGTGCTAATGCATGGGATGTTATTCATGTATTGATTGCATATCCCATTGAAAGAGTCTCAAGTCAGTTAATGTAGGTCAAAAAATTACTTACCTTCTAAGACATAGAGATCAAGACATTAAAAATTATGAGACTTCCTTAAAATTCCTGAAGACCTAGTTAAAATATTTAATGGATAGCATTATTTAAAAAACCAAAAACAAAAAAACAAAAACAAACAAAAAAAGAAAGCAAAACTTGCATTTAAAATTCCCACTAGGATCAAGGATTTAGGTTTTATTATCTGAATTACTTCAAAAACTGGTAGTAAATAACACTTCATTAAATAGATTCAATAAGAAAATACTTGTTTACATTATTCTGTAAGGAAAATAAACCCACAGTTTTTGTAATGTGAACTGTTTGTTCTTCTAAAGAGTTAATGGAAATAGGGTGCCGCACAGTTTCCTGTCTAGTTATTGGAGACAGTCATAATCATATTCGGGATGACAGAGGGATTGTCTGTATCTATATAAATGACTTGCAGTCCTAGTTCGTACATTTTAAATTGACCAGATGTATCTACTTTTCATTTTCCTGATACTGCTATTCACAGTATTTGAAATTTGTGTTAGTTCATAACTCAGCTCCCAACATGATCAAACTACTATGTAAAGACAACAAAAGATTGGGATTTTATTCTCCCTTTTGTTAGTTTTTCTCTATTGTTACATCTTCTTGTGCACATACATTTCCTTTTTGCCTAAGTATTTTGCTGAATTTTTCCTATTTATAGTATTTTTTAGTGGTTTGGTAATGGCTAGTTAAAATATCCAGGCAAATCTCTTCTGAATTGGGAGTTCTGCATTATTAGAGATCTTCCTGCTTGCAATTTAAAAGAATACACTGGAAAAACTATGAAGTGATTAGTGCTTTGTGTGTTCCCTATTTACTTTGGATATCAGACCTAAACTTGACAGTATTTATGGCTACTTTCTTAGGTGTTTAGAAAAATAATTGTTGGACAGCAGAAACCATTTCCCTTGCAGCTGTTTATTTAGTATTTATCATTTTAACAGTTCAGGAAAAAGAACATTTTCCAAGCTCATTTTTTACAAGAATTTCCATTCCATACAAGCTATCAACACCTTTACCAAATCAGAAATATAAAGCTGGCCTCATTCTCCTTACCTTATAATTTATAATTATGTTTTGGTAACTGGTAATCTCAGCATGTGCAATGGAGTCAGTCAAGAGAGTCATGTACACAATTACTAATGTACATAGTGGCTCTGAAAACGATTAAGGTTTCTCAACTGTATTTTGAAAACATAATTACTCTGTAAAGAACCTGAAACTTTCAAAGAGAGAAAGCAAGCCAGCTGTATGGCAGGCAGTGATAAGCAAAACTGAAAATCAGGCTGTGCTAATACAGAATTGTAAGCCTTTTAGCTGAATTTTAAACCTTAGGAAATTACCTCCAAAAAAGGAAGGCATAAATATCTTCTTTATTTAAATGACTGTTACTTGATATTCTGATGGAGACAAAATTAAAAGGTTTTGGATTGGGTTTTTGTTTACCTTTGGGTTTTGCTTTCTTTTATTTTTTCCAGTTCTTGACTGCTGTATTCACACTCTGGCTCAGAAGTTGTGCTTTTCCTGTGAGAAACCTGTGCAGGTTTTCTGAATGCAGGAGGTTATTACTGCTTAGGGAACAACATCACAGATGTAGTGAAGATAAGTGGATTTGTGACTTAATGATCCCCTTTCTTCCACACTCTTCTCCTTTCAGAAAATGAAAAATAAGCTCATCTGGATAAAATTAAAGTGGAAGGAGGAAGAGTTAAAATGATACTCAAAAAAGTGATCTAAGCTAGGTCAAAGCCTCCCACTGATGTCACAAAATAATATGTAAATTCCTTGAATTATTACAGCCTTGACAAAAGAACATATTTTTTTTCACCTGAAAATGCCCCTCTTTAGTTGCTTTAGTTAGATTTACAGTGAGTATTTGTGTAATTTATGCCCTATTGACCAGGGAAATGGTTGCTATTGATTGCAGTCATAGGAGATTAGAACTTTTGATCCCTTTTAAAGGAAAACTAATTATTGCTGTGCAGTAATGCAGTATCTGAGCTGATCAGATGAGTAAAAGGGGTACTTTCCATGATAGGCAGGAGTCAACCAGAGATGAATGTCAGGGACTCTGAATCTGGTCAGTAGAGTAGCCACCAAAGCCTTGATATCTCAGCATTAGCTCGTATTTGGTAGACTCCTGCATTTACTGCTGTGCTATTGATTTTGCTTATTAGGACCACAGTTGCTCCTTCAAGGGTCTGTGATTCCTACATATTGAAAGACATGGGACTGCTTACAGGCTTAACATTAGGCATGCACTTAAACAACTTGCTGATTCAAGCTTATGTCAAAGTTTTCTTCCTGAGAAAAAATATTTTTCTTCTGTAGCATGTAGTCAGAGGTGAATTTAATCTCGCATTGACTGATGTGTGCTACCCCTGACATATAAAAGGAATGCTTACATAGTTGTAGCTACCTTTATTTTAGAGATGTGACTGTTGCACTTGCTGCACTAATTCCTCGGGATATTTATTTACAAAAAATTAGTTCCAGAGCCTTTTAGTGCATTGACCTTGTTTCAGGGTTTAGCTGAGAGGAGGGAGGGCTGGGTTTTTTCTTAAGCACTGCAGGGGATTTCTGTCAGGTTGCTCTAACACTTCCCTTCAGATTCTTGCCAAGCTTTCGGGCTAAAGAATTTTCAGATGTAGCTAGCCATCATCACATAGGTCTTTGCATAGCCTCTGTTATTTTATAAATCTAAAATGCAATTGGTTTTCAAGAAAAGAGAAAGCAAAAGGACATAACTATAAAGATACCAAATCAGAATCATAAATGCATGGAAAAGGATAACTTCTAATGTATTGAATATGTCTGATGCAGTGATCACTGCATGGATTCACTTCATACATTATATCAGTTCTCTGTGCAAAGATCTGGAGACCCCTGAAGAATAGGAGAAGAGAGAAAGTGAGATGCTATGCTGTTAAATTTTCCTTTCAAAAACTAGAGGTTTCTCTAGTTTTTGAAAAGGAAACAATTTTAAAAATCACTAAAATACTCATGTTCTACAGCTATGAAAGTCATCTTTTCCCCACTCAACAATGACCCTAATAGATTAGCACTGCAACTGCTGTTAGCAACACCTTTTGCTCTCTCTTCCTGAGTGCTTTTGCATACATATTGATATATGTATAGAAAATGCATGCAGATAATTCTTGAACCTCATTCTCTGACTAAAGCATCTACCATACAGTAGCATAAGGTACATAGGTTTTTTTTAGTGTGGATTACCAAATTTGAGTCTCTCATTTCTCCAATAGAACTGGTTACATATAGACCACGAGAAGGTCCATCACATATTCCAGGGTAGCCATGCTAAACCAATGATTCTGGATTAACATTAAAGAAACCCTACTGAAAAGATAGCATCCTACCTCTTCTTATAGTGTAACAGGTATAAGTGCAATTCTCTCCTGTTACTGCCTGATCTTTGAACTCCATCCCTCACCCCTCTGTCATCACTCCTCAATTTCACGCAGGGCTCCCACATACGACAAGTGGATATACAGCTCTGTACACAGATGGGGCTTAGG
Source organism: Antrostomus carolinensis (assembly GCF_000700745.2). Lineage (NCBI taxonomy): Eukaryota > Metazoa > Chordata > Aves > Caprimulgiformes > Caprimulgidae > Antrostomus > Antrostomus carolinensis. The sequence continues at coordinate 13,692 of NW_010286682.1, forward strand.
CAAAATGCTCAGCTTCATGGCATTTCTGTGCTAATCTCTGAAGGCCTTTGGATACACCCTTGCAGCAAGGCACTTACATATACTAGTACTGCTAGAAACCCTGCTTGACCAGGCAGAAGCTTGGCTTCCCTGGGGTTAAATCCCAAGAAGATTTCAGTGGTATTTAAGCTAGGTGTAGGCAGATGAAAATGTACAGCACTACAAAATATAACTCCACTGCCTCTTGATTTTATTAATGCCACAAAGAAGAGCTGGGATATTCTAACTTCAGTGTGAAGTATAACTAGAAAAAGAGACATTTGGAAAAATCATTCATTTATTATATTTTTTCAGAAAAAAGCAATGACATCTTTCTTAACGGAGAGTGGAAAGAAAGCCGTAAATATCACAGCTGTTCAGTGGTAACTAGAAAAAACAGTCAAATTCAAAGCTTGCTACTTCTATTCCCAATGAATGACTTAGGAGGGAAAAAATTATCAGGATCCTTCTGGGTGTACAGTCTGAAGACAATATTGTTGGTAAAGTTCTAAGGTTGTGTCTTAAAATGGGCAATTACTAACCATGTCAACTGGACTCAAGTTTGTCATCCTGTGTGCCTATATGCAATAAGGTGATATATGCCATTTCAGTCACTCTT
>NW_010286682.1:14345-19989 GCF_000700745.2 Antrostomus carolinensis
TGCTGTTGTACCCCAAACCATCTGTACTTTCATTAAAAGAATGATTGTTTCTGTCATCAGCTTGGTAAGAACAGCACCAGGAAAGAAGCTACCTTTAAATGAAATGTGGCTGGCAGATAGACGGTTTGGAAATGAGAGTTAGTGCCCTTGCTGAAGCAGAGGTCTAAAAAACTGCTTGGCATTTCTGATGATGCACTGGCATCCTATTTGCTGTAAGATCTTACAAAGGTCATTCAACTTCTCTGTACCTCAGTTTCTTCATCAGTAAAACTGTGATAAGTGTTCTCTACTGAAGTTTCCAAATGATAGGCTTACTTGTCATGCACTGCAAAACACTTAGAGATCTCAAATTGAAATGTACTACAGAAGTGCAAAGTATTAATGCTATTAGAAGTCTATTACAGCTCTGTCTTTTTTTCAAACTGGTCCTTTGGTACGTGCGGCTAGACAGCTCCTAATGTTATCTTGATGCACAAAGCACTTTTTGTGTGAGGTTTGACTCACAGTAAAATGCCAGTTAGGATTTTTTCCTCAGGAACTCACTGGAGCTTGGCTTACGAAATCTGAAAATTAAATCAACCAAAATAGGTCAAACACAAAACTATATGTCCTTATGTGTCCTCTTGTCCTCTTTTAGCAGTACAGCAGATAGTTGTTGTTTTCTTTTCCATGAAGTTTAAGCCTGTTCTGTTTCTCACTCGGCTTTGGTATCTGTATCATAGTTACATTTTGAATACCTGCTCATGCAAGTTTTTATTCCCTATTAAATATATTTCAGAATTATATGCTCATCTGTTAGTCGTCCAGAAATAATGTGCTGGATACACAAGCAGCCGATGCTGCTGAACACGACAGAAGAGTGTATCATTGTGGTGCAGTTTGTTGGTAGCCATCTTTACAGAGATATTTTCAAACCTTAAAAAAAGGAACAAAGCATCAGAAATGTAGTCAAATGTTAATATAAGCTGCAGATTTGCATTTACTTTTGCCCTGTAGCTAATTCTTTACCTAGTTTATAATTCCTGTGTAGAGTGGGTTAAGGTGCTGCTTAAATTAGTACTTACTTCAGTATTATACATTTTTGAATTGGTTGTTCATTATAGTCATAATGCAGTGAAGAAATTTGTTAATATTTGAGGTGGGAAGGGAGGTAAAAAGGGAAACCATCTACACCAGTCACAGCCCAGCTTTCTGGCCATAACATATTATAATTTATTTAAACTCAGTCAATACTTAATCTGGAGTTTAAATTCTGCTAAAGATCTGTGGCATGGCTAAAAGCAGCTGGTGCCAGGGAATAGAGTTTTCTTCAGGCTGTGATTCTGATTAATTTATAATGTGCTCTAAGGGTGATGCATTGACCTAAATTCACAAAAGCACTGCTATTCCTATTTATTATTATGAAAGGTATCCTACCCATAATTTTATTCTTTAAAATGTTGTGAGGCTATATGAAAAAGATGACAGGTTGCAGTGAGGATGACTGGAGAGGAAAGAGCTGCATGCACGTCCCTGACACATACTGTCAGCCCCAGGGTTTGGAGGGATTTGCCACTCTCACAGGCAGAAAGGCAGTCTGTGGTGAGGGGTGGGGAAGCAGAGGGCAGCCTAAGCCTCCTCCTACTCTTGCTCCACCGTGGGAAGCACCCAGCACCCTTGCCAGGGCTTTGTCTGCACTATCTGTAACCACAGACAGGGTGGTGTCTCACTGTAGTTCCAGTATTCAATGCAGGAATAATTTCAGCACTGTAAAAACTCAGCAAATGTTTGAAGCTAGCAGTGAGGGCAGACTTCCTGGGAGGTGTGTGTTTGCGGTGATGATTTAGATTTGTTTTGTTGGACACATGAAAGAAGTTACAGCAAGAAGAGGACAATTGCATTGAAAAGTGCTTCTCTTATTTTAGTCCTGTAGCCTTAGAGGGGAAATAGAATTAGGTCTGTGAAGGGTTTGGTTTTCTGTATACAGTTCTTTAAAATCTCTCAAGTCCTTTAAAATCCCTCAAGTCCAGCTGTCCCAGGACAGTACCCATGAGCAACTCATACTGAAGTGGATGGGAATTACACACACTGATCTCTTGTAATAATCAGGCCACTTAATTTTTTCCAGTGTATTTTGGCAAGTTTCACCTTAGCATCATCCAAGGGCTTTTCATAGTAAGTGGTGCCTTCCCAGTGACCTGAGTCCATATCCAAGCCTTCTTTGTTACCTTGACAGTTTGCAGTCATATTTGTCTATTTTTGTGAAAAGCAATGTGGTTTAGCAGATTCATAAATGTGAGATACTTGGGTTTTTTTTTAAAAAGTGGAGTGAACGAGGGGAATGTATAGCAAATAAGGGAAATATATAGCGAATAAAGATGGACAATCCTCCCCACTTCTTTCATGATGTGATAGGAAGCCTCTCATGTAAAAACCAGGAGAGCTCAATTCCACTTCTTTATTGGTATTTGAACACTTCTCAATTGTTGCTTTTCCAGACAGAATCTGTAAGGCAGGACTCTCACCTCTGCATTGCTCATCCCCCTCCCTCTCTCCTGTCTGCTTTTGGGGAGTAATATTATACACAGTCTTCCAGCACCTCTGTTCTCATTGTATTTTGTGCCCATGTCTGCCTATATTGCTGCTGTAGTTAAATTCCTGTTGTGATTTATGCCAGTGTAACTGTGGGATAGAATAAATCCACAGACTTTAAAGGCATTAGCCTGCCTTTACTCTAGCACAATCGACAGCTGTAACTAGCACCATGACCTTATTCCACCCTGGTGAGGCAGCATGCAAAGCCATGCTGCTTTGGAAGAGCACCACTGTGTGCTTGCTGAGGTTTGCTCCTCAGGGCCAGCCCAGAGGATGAGAACAGCATGCAAACACGGCTTCTCATCAGGAACAACTGTTTTTTTCAGCTCTAGCCTTTACTTAAAAAATATTAATTTATTGAACAAAAATACAAAGACTTGGACTTCAAACTCATACCTGACTAACTTGGGGAACTGGGCTCCTAGATCCAACTGTGCGTTTCAGGCTAGCAGCAAGAAAGTCTGGGTTCCACTTCAGTTTGTTTTCTGCTAGCTGTAGTGCTCAAAGGGAGTACTTCAAGATTCAGATACAAGGGTGCAGATACATTTACCTGCTGTAAAGGTGGACTGGCTATTTATAGAGATCTTGGATCCTTCCCTCTCCCCAACGTGGCAGTCTGATCCACTTCACAACTTTTAACTGTATCAAGCACAACTGCAGATCATGAGTGATCACTGGCAAAGTGATATCCAAGAAATATGTTCTGTCTGGTGGGGTAATAGATTAGGAACATCTGCAATTAAATATCTATAAAAATAATTTAAATAGACAAAGATAACTGGAAGTTCCAACAAAGGACTAAAGTTGTATCTTATTCCTTACCATAATGGTCTGATCAATTGAATCTTTCTAATCTGTATTTAATGATTAATTTTTATGTAAAATTTGATTTTTTCTATAATTTTATTTAAAAAAACCACAAACAAAGCTTATGTCTATTATCAGTCTTTAGTATTTCTGCTGTCACCAGTGGAAAAGTGGGCTGAAGCTCGTTTGTGTACAAGTCTAGAAAAAAGCATATTCCTTGCCCCATAAAATGCCAGCTGATTAATTTTAATAGATGGATAAGATAAAAATGAAGTGTAGGTTGGGAGACACGGGCTGTTAAAAAATGATAGTGTGTGTATAGTCTTTAGCTAATCAAGAGTAGTAATTGTACTTTGCTTACTTTCCTAATCATGATTAGGTTCCAATTTTCTCTCCATATAACAAAAGAGGTGAATTGCAGGACTATGATTTGAAGGAGGCTGGGGGAAGTGGCAGTGTTTTCTTAAATTCAAAAAGTTTTTACCACGCAGGTCTACAGACTCATTTCTGTCTGTAGTTCACAAAACTGTACAATAATGTTTTTTCTTCCCACAGTGCCATAAAAAAATTTCTGGCTTTGGTTCATGTGTGAAACTTTTTGCACAACAGAAGTGGTTTCTTGTGGCCAGTAAGACTAAATGTTCTAAGCATTCCAGGAAGCATATAAATAGATTAGTACCCTTCCTAAAGTTATGGAGCCTTATTTCTCTCTTCCCCCCCCCCCATTTATGCTCTCTTCATCTAGGCAAAGACCAAGCAGAATACAGTGTTTGAAAATCCTGACTATCATTTTCCATTTTACTTGGCTTTTCCTATTTTCTGAAAAGAAGTTGTTTCAGTAAATGCAACATAGTAAATTATCTTAAATTACTTCTTACAGTCCAGGCTAGTATTATAACATGAAAATTGTTACTTGAAGTCTCCCACGCCCCCGGCTGCTGCAGACCTATGTCTCCACACTGAGGAGAAACTGATCACAGTACTTACCCAGCAGAGTCTGCAGGCCAATCCACAATTTGGAAAGCAGAGTTTACATAAAGGAGATTTCTTATCCTTCCCTCACAATCCTGCTAGATTCCATTAAGTTGTAGCCATGGTCAAAAAGAACTAAAATGGTGATTCTATACTGACAGATAGACAAATGTCTATGCAGAAACCAGATGAGAAATTATTCAAGCCAAAAATATTAAATCTCAGCCTGTCTAAGGGTCGTATAAAACAGCAATCCCATTTCTTTCATCTATGATACTTGAATCTGAACGTGTGTTAATAAGGTATATATGTCAGGCATTGACATTGTCTTCTGTTGAACAAGGGTAAACATTGCATTTGTCTCTAAAAATATTCTTCAATAGCTGGGAAGAAAGTGGAGATTCCTTATTTTTGCAGTTGCAGGAGACATTTAGCAGCTGTGTTTATACTGGCAGGCAATTTGGATATTAGGTGGCAGGACAGAGAACTGCAGATGCACAATATTGTGCAGACATTGTGCACTTACAGCCCATTTCCAGGGAAACATGTTATTTTATATTTCCCTTGGTGTCATTAATCACATTTCATGATGTATCTCACTATTTCAACTCATTCCCCTGGATGCATTCATTTTTTGGCCTGTTTGTTTAGTAGTTATTGAGCTCCATTTCAACAAATTCCATCTCAACTACAGATAAAAGAAGTTCTTTTTGCTTCAGAAAAGAAAATTAAGATGGTCCTATAATGGTTACTGAGACTACCTGTAATAATCACCATGTCTGCCACATGAGAAAGATATTTAGCTTGCTTTTGGTCAGGAAAATATTCATACTGCTCTTTGGTATTTAGAAATTAAACTCATTTCCTAAAATTAAAAATGTGATTCTTATCTTGACCTACAAAGGAAAACAGCTGCCCTTTTCCCTGTTCTTAAAGTTCTGTAATCTCTCAACAGGCTTTGTTTCTGTTTTACAGGTGAATCCCTCAGATGGTAGCAATGATGGCCCATCCCCTGGGAGAAATACGCTAATATAACAGTGAGGAATCCCCCTGCTAGGGAGTTACAAGCCTGAACCTCAGTGTATGGAACATAACCCAAGGCCTTTTTTTGGCATTACTTCTACATTTAAATAATGGCATTAAATGTCCCTGAGTAAATTTGGCCTGTAACTGCTACTGTGGGTGCCCTGTAAGCCATCTCACCCTGGAAGGACCACCTGGTGGCATTGTGCTTCTCCTGCAGCCCCCCAGCCCATGGGAAACGGTTCTGATGCATCCCTGTTTAGGGAAA
>NW_010286682.1:20008-30932 GCF_000700745.2 Antrostomus carolinensis
TATGGTTGACCAGTTGTGCTGGAGAGAAGCTAAAAAGGGGCAAAGCTTGTGCCAAACCTTTGTTCTCCTTTGACCAAAGAACTAGCTGTGCAGGAGCTCTGGCCTGAGAGGTGGGCAGCTCCCTGGAGAACGCAGAGGGGAACAAAAGACCTACCAGGCATGCTCTGTCCTGTCTGAGCCTGGGTGTCTTGCTAGGTAAGGTTTTTCTATTGGTGAAAAAAGAAAAGGAGTATTACTGACCTCTAAAAAAGAAGCAAACCCAAAGAATTCACTACACAGTGAATTAATGGCTGTGCGTAGAGGATGACTTACCGAAGATGGTGTGATCAGCAGATGGCTTGAAGAAACCACAAACCCTGCCCAGTGCCCCTTCTCGTGACTAAATATAACCAGGCAGTATTTTTCTTAAGGATAAATGAAAAGCAGAGACAAAAATTAGTTCTGTTTATGTTATGTGGCTTAGCCACACCTAAGGAAATGCAACTTGCTTTCAACCTTTTTGTTTTAAAAGGTGGCTATAAGGAGGCTCTGTCCACTACAGTGAAAACAGCAAACCAGTGTGTTATAAGCAGTGTTCTTGCATTGCTCCAAGTTGTGTGGAAGAGGTGACCCCATTCATCTGAAGAGGGGATGGGGTGGATTTTAGGCTGTGCTCAGCACTTTTCAGAATACCAAAATCTGAAAAAGAGATTTACTTTCAGGAAGGTCATGGGGTTTGGATTTGGGAGGAGAGGACTCTGGCAATCATATTTTTATTTCTAGAAACTAATAACATATATATTTTATATATTCTCAAAGATTAAGTGGCTTGTGAAAGTACATTGAAAGCTGGTAGCAGAACTGGAAAATTAATACAGCTCTGGGGAACTTGATAGAAATGCCTTAGTCTAAAAGTCATTTGTACAAAGAATGCCACTATTATTCACGCTTTTGTGGACTCCATAATCTTTCCTTCTCTAAAACACTGTGATATTTTCCATGTTCCACTCTTTCTTTCTCCAGCATTCAGATACAGCTCTCTTACGTGATGATGATTATACAACTGATACTTAACACAACCTAGTGGAAGCTGTCTCCAAGCAAACAACACTAGCAGCAAGACTGGAAGTATGATCATCTGCCAGCATATTCCCTACATAGACAGTATGAGTTTTATTGTACACAGTATAATCTAGTAGGATGTTAAATGACCCCTAAACATTCTAGTTCAAGCATGCATAAAACAGATTAATGAATTATCCATTAAAAGACCTATCAATATGTGCTGCAATTCCCACTCCCTTCAAATATGTTGATCTCATTTCTTTCCCTTAATTCCTGTTTTCTTCCCATGTGTTCATCTGCAAAGCACCTGCCTTTCTACTGCAAATAGCTCAACAGCCCAAATCAAGACCTGGTTTCTACTGCCTCCACTCTCATATTAAAGACAGGCTCCTCCAGTTTCTTGCTATATAACCCGTCTCGCTCCCCAACTCTCTACTACCTGGTCACTGTTGCTGAGCCATCACTGTTACACTGCTGAGCAACTTACTGAGGAGGTTGAGGGAAAGGAGAGGTCTGTCTTACCCTGCTTTGCCTGATGTTCCTTATAATCCTTCCCTTTTCCCTCTCTTCAGCACACTCATATCCATGTCCCTGTCCTCCCAGGCATTGCAGTGCCCTCCCTCAACATGACCTGCGCCTGTCTCCCTTGCTGTTGCCTTTGATGACTCCAGTCCCCTGGCCTACCTTCACCTGCAGAGCCAGAGCTGCTCCCGACTATACCATGTCAAAAGAGATGCAGCAGGCTGAATACATATTTTACCAGTGCCACATGAAGGCACTTACTCAGCTGCCTGTTGTGCAGGTCTTATCTGTTTCAGAGGGCATTTGGGATAGTGCCTTCAGAGCTGCCCTTTTCATGCAGATTGCTCAGGGAAGTGTGAACTCTACACCTGGAATCATTTAAACTTTTACATTAGTAGGTGTGTGTTTTGTTTTTCCTTTTAAAATAAACCTAGGAAGTGACTAGGTTAATGCATACGACCTTAGCCTAAAGGATAAACAGTCAAGCCAATAAATACAATGTTCAGGCTTCAGCCTACTCCTGTCTATACAGGCAATCATCTATAGCACCTGTATCCTCTCTGCTAGATGTTTTAAGATCAACACATTAAAGTGTATAAAAAAAGAAATTCTGGACAAGTACAAAGTATTTAAGTGTATTTCCCCCTAGGAAAGGAGGCATTTAGTTGCTGGTTGTCAGTTCAGACAATCATGTTTTTCTTTTTAGTTGTGGAATTGAAATATTGCATTTTTCTAGTTGTTTGAAATTTAATTAATATAAAGTCTAGGCTGAATACAAGGGACTTTCTGCACTTAGAGTACTTGGGGGAGGAGAGGGAGGAAGAGTGCAAGGAGAGCTGTTTCAGTATCCCTGTCGAGATCAGCTACTCTCGCATGCTCTGGCTGCCAAAAGTCTCCAGAGGACACTGCAGCAGTAGTGCCCAAGAGGAGTTAAGGCTCTAGAAATAGCCTGGTACCCGTTACACTGCAGTGACTATGGACTTAGCCAACCTAGAGGGGTCCTGTGAACAAAGCAAAGAGTTGGCCCAGGTGTCTACTCTGGCCCCCAAACTATTGATTTCCCTTTACTGTCATTTTGTCATATAAAAAAGAACCTCATATTACAGCTGTCAGATACTTCAGGTCTATCTAAGCAGCAGAAAAATTAGAAACACTTGGATTTCCATCCCTGTCCCATGCAAATATTCACACTATCAAGAGAGGGCAAGGCAGAGACGAGGATATAGCTCTGTTCTATTTTACATGATCAGACCTGGAATAATGAGTAGGAAATCCACCACCCATTCCAGCTCCCCTCCCCTGAAGACACAAATAATGCATTTTTGCATGATTCTCTTAGAAACATGTAGCTCCCAATGGACTCCATGCTATGGTTTGGTATGCCTATAAGGCACAAAAAGAAAAATGTGGATTTTGCACTTAACAAAAATCAAAGTACATCTTCTGACAGGCACTATTCTAGCTGTGAGATGTGAAATGAATTGTATATATTCATTACTTCATAATAGAGTGCAAATATGCTCTTTGATATTTTTCATACAGAGTTCAAAAAGTGACAGTGATGCTATATTGTTGAATTACAATGCTTATCACCTAGATCTGCTAGTTACAACTATGAGTAACTCCTATGTGTATATAGATGTATACGTAACCTCACGGAAGTAAGATGGCAGAACCAGTCCCTTTTCATATCCAAAAGAAATTGCCAAATGTGATATTTTTTTAATTGCCTTCTGGAGATGTTACACAATTATCTACAATTGCAGGTTACATATAATAACTGTATTATTTCATACAGTGCAATATAAAGGAACTGGTGGGAAATGTCATTGCATAGTTTAGAGGAGTGCTGCTGTGTTTAATAGATGATGATTGAAGGTGATAAATTTGATAAAAGCTGAATTTTGAGGACACTACTCCAGTGACCCAAAAGCAAGGAAAATAGAAGGAATGGCACACGATACTCTTTTAGCAAAGTCCATTTTCCCCTGCTCTTGTGTGCATTGCCTCTGACAGCACAATCGTGGAGGGAGAGAGGCAGTGGGAGGAGGGAGAATTGGGCAGTGGAAAGGGAGCTGTGGTTAAGGCAGTGGCTTTGGAGACCATCTGACTGGATTCCTTTTCTGTCCCTGCCTCAGAAAGTCATTTAGGAGATGTCTGTGGCACAGTGCCATTCTGCATTTAGTTTAACTACTAAAAGCAGCTGCTTTCACTGCACTCACTGCGAGTAGAGAGCTTCTCCCACAGGCTCTACATTCTCTGTCTGTGAAACAGGAGGAGTAATATTTATTTTCCCTCAATCTGCTTAGCACATGCTGTCTTCTGTCTTAGCATGTTGGTACTAACAGGAGGCCGAGCTCATGGGCCCCCGTTGTCTTTGGCACCTCTTGGCAACACTTGATTTTGCTCCAGAAATAACTGGTATTGGAGTCATCCTCATTTAGTTGCCAGAGGCAGAGTACTTTTGTTTTGCTGCTGGAGGTTGACTTCTGCTCACCTATGGAGCCAGTGTGTAGCTGATCTACCAATTAGTCTCATGCCTGATTGCAGTGTTTGTTCTAACTTTTAGAATCCCTTTAATCACTGTGGCCAGATCTTTGTTTATGCTGTAACCCTATAAAAGGAAACGGCATCCAGACACAGTTTTCTTGCTATCTAGTCACAAGGGATAGAGCCAAAGACATGCCTTGAATAATATTTAAAATCTAATTCAATATTAATTCTGTTGTAATACTTAATTCCAGAAGCATATATGGAAGCAAATGTTATTGCATTAGATTCTTTGAAATTATTTAAACTATTTTTATTAAACATATTAAAACTATAAAGTATTAAGCTTTAAATTTACAGCAGCTATTCTTAAAAATGAATGATTTAATGCTGTTACTGTATTATTAAAGTTACAGTCATGCATTCAAAACTGAATCATCTTCCCCCATTGCCCCTAGAAACTTCTTTAGCAACACCTAAGAAACTAGGTGAAAAGAGTTAAATACTTTTGTTATCAATTAGATCAGCTGCCCCAATTAGAAGTATCTAATCAAGTGATTAAAAGGCCTGTTCTGATGCAACATCTAATTGTTGTTGCTCTAGATGAACTGGGGAAACTTAAAAAAAAAAAAAAATGACATGTCTAACATGTCTGAACATTCCCGATGCAAATACTGTAAATGGAATGCAAATGCTAGTACAGAACATAGTAGTTGGGTTGTTTGGGGTTTTTTTTTCCTCATCTTTCTGATTTTGAACACCTAATGGGAAGAAAAAATGTTTTCATATGTAGGAAAACCTGCTCAAGAAAAAACAAACATTTTCCCTTTAACCCTTTGGAAGATAAGTTTACAATTACAGTTCCAGATAAAGCTGTAAGGAAGGACCTTTCATCTTTTCAAGCTATGAAGTCCTGTCCTAAGTGTTGGTGCTTATGACTTTTTTATTTCTTTAAGTACTGAGTGGGGTTTGCAGGAAGGAAACTAAGACAGATGGGAGCAAGCAAGAAGGAACATGACTCTAGGGTTTACTGTTTAAGGCACTCACCTGCAGAGATGAAAGGAAGGAGGAGAGAATTGTTATATACTGGTCTCTCTTTCAGAGAATATCTGTGCCTTCCACCATAAATAATACTAAATGAAAACCAGAAATATTTTGAATTTTTCAACTTAAAAATACAGCTGGGGTCAGGGAGGCATGGTCACGTAAAGTCTCTCCAGCTAATTTAAGTTTTATCTTATTTTTATCTGTCTTAAAGATGAAGGTTTAAATACACACAGTTTCTGTCTGATCAACATTCAAAATAGTTCACTGGGATCTTTAAAAAGTGCATAAATTCATGACAATGCAATCTCCATCCATTTACATGTGCAATCAACTTCCAGTTGTTTAACTAGTGTCTTAGCAACTGCATCCTTTAGCAATATACATAGCAAATCAAAGTTCAATTTAATAAGAAGAACTTCTATTAATCACTCCTAAAGTCCATTTAAACAAGCATCATGTATTTCTTAAAAACAAGAGTATGCCATAATAGATAAGGTAATTATTGTGCATGTCTAATTCTAGATAAAGGACAGGACTTGCAACACATATTTTAAGATATAACAATATAAAATTAATTGAAATACTTTCACAACACTTCCATAATTCCTTTCCTTCCTTATTTATTATAAACCAACAAACATCAAACCTCATATAAATTAAACATGCCTTTAATAACACAAATGGCAAGACTGTAGCATGTTTTCTTCCAGTATCCTTTAATAGACAATGAATTTGCGTCTAACAAAATATTTACTTATAACATATTAATATATCATCTAATTGATAGCCACATGGTTTGTAAATTAAGTCAGTCTTGTTTTCTGTGGTGCCTACTTTACACTACTTAGGGACTGACTTCACAGTATAATTATTTTCTGCTTATTTTGGTTTGATGCTGCAGGCTTATTTCATTGTTGACTACTTCACAATGACATTCATGTGACTGTGTTTCAGGTTGCAAACTATTTAGTTGTTTTATAGTACCTTTCCAAACTGTTCTGCATATAATTCAGCTAGTTTTATCTTTCTTTCCTGCTCTAGAAACACTTTGATTAGATGCTGCTTCTGTTCAATGATAGTGTTCAGCCAGATTCAGTCACTTTAAAAAAAAAAAAAAAATAAAATAAAATCTTAATTTCTTGTTTATTCCAGAATCAAAACCGTTAGCATTTTGCACTAGCCCTTTGGTAGGCCATCTGCTTTTATGAGAGCCGTGCTGAAGTCCCAGAATTAGGGATGGGGAGATGAAGCATTAGAGAGTCTCCAGAGCCAAATGGTCTGAAATTATATACTCCAGGGAGGCACAAAGGGCAGGGCTATGTGAAGACATGCATGGGGTACTGGGTACTGTCTCATTAAAATGAACAATACAAACATGTCTTACAGAAAGCACGAGCCACTCATCCATGTTTTCATCAGCTGGGTAGAATTTTGCCTTAGGGCACGAGCACGCTCCCCCATCCTTGCAGATGCAGCTGGCTTGCGTGAGGAGCAGTGGTGACCGAGCCACCGCCACCTTGCCTGGCACTGTCTGACAGCGAGCTATCACAGTGTGACAGATCTTGACTTGCCTTTCCCTGCTATCCGTTCTCATCCATCAACTATTCATGCAATCTCCCAATTAGGGTATTGAAGATAAGAGCATTAATTGGCAAAGCCATATTCCTTAGCTTCTGACAACATTTATGTTACCCTTTCTGATTTCAGGTAGGTCTTTGGCCTTTTATGCAGTTTATTATTTCTTCCTGAAGAAAACCTGAAAATAGGCAGGAATGGATAAGCAACAACTGTACCTTCTGGTTTGAATTTCGGGCCATTCTTTTTTGATTTAGTAGTTTTCTTTCAGGACATTAAAATATTCAGTTTAGAAAACAGTTTAGTTTTCCATTTTGTGGTATTTCCCAATTAAGATATTGCTCAACTGAAGTAACATGGTTTAATAACTTCCCTAGACAGATCAAACAGGCAAGCCCTAGCTTTCCTGATGATGATTAAGGGTGAGAGTCATGCTGTGAAACAGTGACTAAGTGCTGCTGTTGAGATCTGACAATTTTCTTGGAAGATGGATCCGATGACTCTCTAACAAGCATATTTCAGTGAAATGACCCAATTTTAGAGGATTAGTATATTTTCCTGAATTCCATAAGCTTTTATAAAAATCTCATGTCTACAAATCTGACAGGCTTCTCTAAAAGAAATTCTAAAAAGGGATACTCAGTAATACCTGCCTGGCAGCCCTAGAGAACTGTGGTACAAGAGAACATCCTATAGGAGCGCTACCATTTTATATTATGGATCTCTGAAAATATGTAAGAATAGTTGATGCTGAAGGCAGGAGGAAATCAGGGTGAAAAAACAAGGATTCTGGGAGGTCAGCATTTGCCAACATTCTTAGAAAAGTTGATGCCAAATAAAGCCTCAAGTTGGTCTTACTCTTGTTAAGTAATTGCTGTGGCCAATAAAGCTAATAGTTTTTATGAGCTGGGAGAACTATCTCACTTGTGTAAATTAATTACATGATATTTTGCAGTTCTTATGCTGATAGAGATTAATAGTGAGACATCAATGAGGACACAGATTTTTACAAGAATACAAATGAGAGTCACAATATACTTGAATAGTGGATAACCAGCCATAGGTCTTATGAGTGTGTAAAACAACAAAAGTATTTCAATAGATAGGAGGTATCTTACATGGTTTTAAATGTTTGTAGTTTGTTATTTGCTGCAACCATAAAAATACTTTGCCTGAAAAGAGGCATTTGGAACTCAGCTGTTGTAGCGAACTGAGTGGAAGCTTGTCTGCAGTCCTCTGTAGAGAGAGGATGTAGTTCCTCCTTTATTTCTGCTCCACCCCCAGGGATTCTTTTCACATCTGTAATGGGACTTTTGTCAAGAAAACAGGTTTCTATCCCACATAACAAACTTTGGCAGGGCTAGCTGGTGTCTCAAATCTTGAATTCAGCATATAAGGTACTTCAACTGAGTCTGCTTCTTTCCTTGGAGGAGGCAAGGAGCAGTTGTTCAGGAAATAAAAGATCCCAGGTTATGTCCTAGGAAGAAGGAGGGAAGGCTTCATGCCCACCCATGGCCCAGCAGAGCCCTGAGCTGCTACTGCTGTAGTGCTTCCATCAGTAGTGGGGGGAAGGCGAGCAGTGACACAGTTACACTCTGGTCTGCAGGTGCCACCCTCAGAAGAGAAGTCAGAAAATTGCCTTCCATCCCAACTAGCTACTGAGTGTAGTTATTCCTTGGGGCTGCAAGGTGAAGATCACCCAAACTCACCTGTACTAACAAGTATCCCACTCAAATCCCTATCTTTTTATATTTTTAACGAAAAAAAACCCAAGTAAATAAAATATGTATCCTCAGGTTGTTCCAATAGTGTATTCTCTGTTTTCTGAATAATAGAGAAAGTGATGGCCTAATTGCTTATTCCAGCAGTGGAATAAACTAAGTTCTATGCTGGTGTAAATGGGTGCAGCCCTATTAGCAATAGCTCTTATTTAACTGAGTTTACTGGTCTTTAAAAGTTGATTTAAAAGTTAAAAGGATTTTTTTTTTTATTTCCTTGGCTTCAGGTTAACAGAGCAACTGAAAATCCATAATGAAATCTAGTAAATAAAGATCTTCATGTTTGTCCTCCAAGCTAAAACAGGTGAATTGAAGTTTTCCATCCTTCTCAACCTCCATCTAATTTTTTCCAACTAATAATTTTTTTGTTATATTGCCCATAATGTTCCATTGATCTAAAAATGTTCTTTCCAGTGGTATTTCTATTATTCTCACTCTAGGAAAAGTCACATATTTGAAGATTCACCCTGCAGCAGGACAGTTTTGTTTCGGTCTGCCTTTGAAAGACATTGTAGTGCTAGAAAGTTCCGAGCCCTGAACTTTTTCATTTTGCTGCTAAGCACTGCTTACAATTTCAGAGATGTCTGTGGTTTTTGGGTACTGCAATTTCATCATTCTAGGTTCTGCTTGCTAGTCTACATTTTCAAGTGGCAAAATAACTCCCCATATGAAACATAATATTCAGTATGATCTGAGTTTCTCTTATTAAGGCTTTAAGGAAATCCTTAATCTGCTATTTCTGTTTTTCCTGACATTTGCTTCATTATGTTGCTGCATATATGACTGACTCATCAGTCCTTCTGTTCTGAATCATGCTTTTTAATATGTGCATTTGTATCTGTATAAGAAATATTTTTATGACTTTAAATATGTCTGGAAAACACAAAAGACAGTAACTCTGGAAAAATAATTTTAGGAGATCCAATGAAGATTTCAAGAACCCAGACAGCTGCTTTTGCATTTTATTTTTCTGAAATTCTTAGTCTTTGGATTGGGAATTTTATGCTGTGTTTAGAAAATCTTTTTGAGAAAAACAGTACGTGTGATGGTGACAGAATCATTGCTAGATTTCAAAATAATGCCAGCAGCAGCAGCAAAATGCTATCCCTTGCAATTTGTCTCCCTGCCCCAACATTCCATATACATTTTCAGTTATTATAATTCACAATTAAATAGTTATAAAATTAATTTTATTATAATTTAATGTGCTTCTAAATGCACCAAAAAACTCGTGGTGTATGTCACATGTACAGCTTGCTGAACTAAGGAGAGAAATTATCAAACAAGTTTCATGGAAGCTTTCCATAGTCTCCTTATGTGACCTTGTACAAGGTCACAAATGTTTGAGGTCAGAGGGAACATAAATATCCATTTCTATATGACTCATCCTGAATACTCCACTAGACAAATTATAAAATAATGCTAGTTAACCAACACTGAAAACATTTTGGACATTGATCTTTAATGTTCTACATGTTGGTTTGGCAAAGCAGTTTTTCCCAATGATTTTCCTACTAGTAAACAAAATAAAAACTTTGATCAGACTGCCCCCTACAGAAAGTATTGCAATGATTTTAATACCTAGAGTTTACTGTCAGCGATAAAAGAGAATTCAGAGGCAACATATCATAACAGTGAATTCATCTGTAACTTCCAAAAAAATAAATGAAAGTTAGACTAATAGTTATTTTTCAAAATATTTTAAATCTTTATGGAGGTGTTTAAATGTGTCTAGATGGATATTCATTTCAGGACATGTCCTTAAAATGCTGCTATTATACTGTTTCTAAAGAACAGAGGGTGGAAGTATAGGCCCTGCTAGTTACACTACTGCAGTTCTATATGCTCCTTGTAATTCCCTTTTCCTTGATCATAGTCAGTTCCCCAGACAGGAATTTACTAGCCCACCCATGGCTTGGTTCTCAACTGGTGTCAAGAGGTGTAGTTCCACTGAAATTTCACCATAACTCTGTCCCTGACTAGACCTAAATATGTATTCATTAAATGCTGAGTACTTTAAAAAACTAAAATATAAAGTCCTGTGAAGCATGTCTTAAGTTTTCCTCCCGTGAACAGATTAAAAAAAAAAAAATGTACTGTCAATGGCTTACATGTCATGAGCATTTTCTATCCTTTCACTGTTCCCAATAAGTCTGTGTATGGCGGAAGAAGGTTTCTTATGAAACTTCATACAACTAGGAAGGAAGGTTTTAATTCAGCCTTCACCAAATATGTTTTCAGGAACAAGAGAGGAGGGCATTCAGACACTTCCAGACACTAGACAGACTCAGGGTAAAATGCAAATTTGTGTTTGGAATGGAAAGAAAAAGGCATATGACATTACAAGTTCTGATTCCTGATAAAAGCTGTTAATTCTTCCAAGTAGAGGCTTATGTTTTACTATTTATTCAAATATCAACTCTGATAGAGCCATTAAAATGCATTAAATATTAGCTCACAAATCTTTC
>NW_010286682.1:30957-55148 GCF_000700745.2 Antrostomus carolinensis
CAGGGCAAAAGTTGTCCATTTGGCAATGGCAATCTAGGAAGACGTACAGAAGTAGGCGTTTTTTCCTAGCGGTTAGGGATGAGCTGGGAAACACTGTTGTCTAAAATTTAATTATTTCAAATTTAATGGACCCTAAATAATAATAAAAAATTGAAATTTTTGTTTGAGGAAAATGTCAAAAATGTAGCCCTGCTTTTTCCACCTCACTTTCCCCAGAGACTACCTGGCTTTTATGACATCCTATGGATTTCCAAGTCCCACCAGATGAAGAGGGGTAGGAACTTTTGGAGATATTACTACTTTTCCTATTTTATTTTTTTCTTGAGCTGTGTAGTTTTTAAGGCATGCCAGATACTGGCTTCACATGAGGTTCTTGCCTAAAAAAGGATCAGAGAAAGCATTTAATATTTTAATTGCAAATTTGGCACCCTTGGATGTATTGAGAAACTGAATTGTTCAATTAGGTTCTTTATTTACTGGTGACGGGGCAGGCTGTTTCTTTCCCACCAAAAATTAAATACTCCATGGTTAAAACTCAGATCCCAGAGCCAGGTGACCTTTTTCTAGACAGACCATAAACCAAATGGATACTGCCTTTAGTTCCTTTCTGCTTTGTGAGATTACTGTCCTCTATTTGGATCTATAAACAACCTAGAAGTATAAGAGCTTATTCTTGCTTCAGAATCATGTTTAGCACCCCTCACTGAAGTAGCATCACGGCATTTCCAGCTAAGTAAAATGTGGTTGTTATACTGAGAAAAAAGGAAAACACTATACTAAACATCCATTGTCTTTCATCATCCATTAGGAAGAGAGATCCTGTGAAGTTTTTCACACCGTACAAACTCAGACGAAGTAAAATTACAGCGTCTTACTTGTTAATGATCATAGTCATTTCCAGATTTTCAAACTGAAGGTGATTGTCATTAGGAAATTGGGTCAAACTGAAGCAAAGCCTGTTGGGATATTTGCGGCTCTGTTTCTTTAGCCCCAGTTAAGGGCTAATTTTTGAGAAGTGCTGAGCACCCTCAGTCCCCATTCAAAGAAGGTGTAGCTGAGGGTATCCGGCAACTGAAATAAAGACTCCTGCGATTGACATTATTTCTTTCCTGCTTGCACTTTAGTTATGAGAATGGGATACCTTAACATTTATGATGATACTGTTATAAGTTTTTGAACTACATTTATAGTCCTACATATTGAATCTATAGCTTGTTCCAAAATCTGGTTGAATATGTGATTCTGTTGGATGTAATCCAAAAAAACTCCCAAAATTTTCGAAGGCAAAGTCAGGCTGCTTGGTTTTTATTTTCTTTGAAACACTGCTTTATTTTCTGAAGTTCACTGTTTTTATTTTCAGCAAATTTTTCACATTATATTTCTAGGCGTGGGCCCATCACTCCACCTATGTTCCTTAGTGAGAAAAAAAAGATTTGATTCAGAATCATTATTGCAAGTATGCAGTAAAAAAAAAAAAAAAAGGAACATTTAATTTTAACATAATGCATAGAAGTTCTTCTTCTTCCAACAAATGTAAGATGTTACATTAACAGAAACTGAGTCATATAGCCTCCTTACTGTTGATCTTCTACCACTAGCTAAATTTGCTACAGATTTCTTAAACTGTGTTCCCACACGGTGTACCTATTGTAAAGTTTCTGTTCTATCAGTCTTACTGTATGAAGGGCATACTTTGCCAAAGTGGATTCTTCCTATCTTTTAGTTTAAAAGTGATTCTTGGAATCTCACAGAGGGCTCCATTGCTTTAGAGGGTATTTATGCAAAAGTCTGAATTCTTGCTTTTCTTTGTGGTGAGACTGTAACGTGACACTAAAAAAATTAATACAAATGGGGTTTTTTTTAATGTTTGCAAACATTTTTTCCTTCATTTTTTCTGGGAAGGTTGCATAAATAAGACATTTTTAAACAACTTATGATTAAGTGGCTAAGTTTTGTAATGGGGTGTCCCTGTCTAATTTTGTTATTAAAAACAAGTATGCATAACTTTCAGCTGGGCATTAGAAAATAGTATTGATCTATTCAAAATTCATTCCTAATAGCTGGAACAGTAAGTGTTGCTGCATAAAAGATCCTCACAACTTTGCTCCTAACATCAACTTTTATGCTATCATCATGAGTCTTAAGAGATGTTATATTAAATTATTGGCACAATTAACAAATTTCTGGGGATAATTCTTTTATTTTGACATTTTTTGTCCCTAGTTATATAAAAAATAAATTATTCAAGAAGGACTATAGGGATGCCTCCTTTACTTTCAATTTTCAGGGATATATTTTTTGATATATTTAAATATTTATAGATTGAAACACTTAAGTCATAGACCTAAGTATTTTTAGATCTCTGACCATATCGCTGTAATAAGAGATAATATTTAAAAGGAAACAAATATGTACTGAGTTAAAAAAATATGTTAAATGTGAACATAAACTTTTTTCTTTTTGACTGGGGTTATTTTCTGTTGACATTAAAATGACCTTTGCCTCATATGCATATTTCCCTCATTTTCCCTTCTTTGAATACTCAAAGATTTCAACCCAAAAGACATGCAATTTTCTGTAATTCAAATTAAATTTAAATAATATATAAATAGACATGTTTACCTTGTAAATTAGAGTTATAACCTTGGCAGCAAAAATTAAGGAGCTGGCTGGTGCAAAGAAAAAAACAACTTCTTCCTTCCCTTGTTTTGTCCTAGCTCTTTCCTTCCTCTGCCAACAATCACAATTCTTTCTTCAAAGGGAACATACAGTTAGTCAAAGCCTGACTTTTCAGTTTTTCTTTTACATTGAGTAAGCTGAAGCAAACTCAGCAGTGCAATTCCAGGCCCTTGTTTGCTAGGCTCCTAAGGAAACTTCTAAAATGTTGTTGATGACGTGTGCCAACACGGTTCCTTAAATTACTAGTCTAAGTAAAAGAGAAAACATAATACAAAAAGTCTTTTTCTTGACATTTTAAAACTGAAATACCAAAATGCTTGGCTTCCTTTTTACAAAAACTAAGGACAGTGTGGCCCAAATATACAGTATTCATGGCACAGATGTGTATGAAGCTATATGTACATGCCACAGATTAATGCCTCTAAAGTATCAGAATTCTGACCCTTAACTCTGCTTGGAATATAGAGTGAGTCTACCTTTTTGCTGGGTGGCCAAACAGCCAAGTGGCCAGAAATTCACAGATAATTGCAGTAGGGTGATGTATCGCCATGAAACATGGCAGGATTGACAGACCAGTCTGATTTGCAATCAAAGGTGGTGTTTCAAATTTTTTCTTTCTCTTATGTACCACACAGATATGGGGTCGGTCCTCATGGACTATCCCATAGGCATAAAGCACCAGAGGGTTTATCAGACTGGGGCCGTGGATTGTTTTCTCTAGGATGTCGTGCCATATCATAGAGCTTTGTATTGCATAACTTTTGCTCTTGATTAAAATCAGCCTGACTCCCTATTGCCAAGCTGCCATTCTCTTTTAACTTTAGATATCACCTTTAAGTCTATGTTACTAACTACATTAAGTAGAAAAGAAAGATGAGGAGTATCTATAGTATTTTCAGATGTAAATAATTGATTGGAAAAAAAAAATTTCCCCATGTGTGGCTTTTATTTGTTACATTTTATTAACTTCTGCTTTTTGAGTATCTGAACTGCAGGCAATATTCGGTATTACAGATTTATAAGGCAGCCACATGATCACCGTTTAAAATACACACACAAAATTCCTCCTTATTCCCAACAAATTTTTCTCTCCAAAGATTTTCATCTCCAAAGATGTTTTCTCTTTCATTTAGATGCTAAATCTTTTCTTCTGCTGCTTTTGGTCATAAGTAGTGTAAGAAAAAAAACAATAAAGTTATAAGTTATGTTAGCTATGAAATTTCTTCCTTTTCTGTTTTTCATACCAACATAAACCTCTGATTGCCAATTTGGATCATAAGGGGAATGGAAGTTGGACTTATATTGGAAGAACAGAATGGGACATCCTAAAAACCCAAGAAAGTACAAGCATGTATGCCTGTCAGCCGACCACGGTCTTATCCATTCCCTAACATGAATGAAATTGTCTGACAATGTTACCTCTCAAGAGATATTTAAAGAAAAACAAAGCAAAGGAGGAAAAAACACAGTAGAAATGCATGAGATGTGTGAGGAAATAAATGGAAATGCTGATTTTTACATTTTCTACTTCTCTGATTGTTTGCACCCAACATTGGACAACTTGCCAGGAAAATATGATTGCTAGTTCTAATGAGTCAAATATTTGTGAGGAATGCTGATTACATAACCACTCAAAAATTCCAAAAGAGCACATTTCTTTCAACTAAGCAGCAGAGATGGGTTGGTTAAATAATAATAGTAATGAATATAGTTTGCTTAAAAAAAATAAAATAAATAAAATTCATCTATTAGTATATTTTACATTAGCAAAGGAAATTTTGCAATATCGTACAATCATGAGACACTAAATAAATAGTAAGCAATTGTATTCCGGTTTTTACAAGTTGGAAAGCCAAAGCAGAAAAATGTGAACCTGGACGCAGTTTGAAGGCAGTTCCGGGCTGGGGCAGAAATAAAAATAAAAATAAAAATACAAAAAAAATACAAATAAAAATAAAAGTCAGGATTGGTACCTTATTGTGTTGTGATAATACTTAGAAGTTCTGTTTCAGAGACAGCACCCCCAATAATACATTAAAAATGTGCATAACTTCCATGTGATGCACAGAATAAGTAAATAGTTCTGAGCACGCTTAAATAAACATCTTTGAAAATTTGAGCCTGAAAGGTCAACTAATGGTAGCAAGCTATTTTTCCTCTCAATCTTGCTTAAATTTATTCTCTACTAACAGGATACTATACTTTATGACATATGGTCTGCTTAAATGAGGCAGGCACTCGAAACCTTGTTCGTTCATCTCAGTGTGTGAAGCCAAGTTGTCTATTAATAGGAAAAACCTTAACCTGGAAGAATGTGTATGCAGCAGTCAGTCTCTGCATGGGGGAAATGAAGGATATGATACAATAGGGAACAAAATTAATTTCTTCTGTATTACAGCCAGAACCACTATAACGTAATACTGTTCCAAACAAAGTGGAGAAGCTGTTAAATCTGTATGTCTGGGAGGTGGTATGTTTAGTGACTTGATGTCTATATTATCCAGCATACTGACTTTCCAGAGTTGTCTCCAAGTTGTAATGGACAACCTTTCTCCTGCTACCAGAGCCCAGAAAGGAATAAACCAAGACCACCAGCTAAGACATTATGTAATTACCATGGATAGGAGCACTGAAAGCCCTCAGGTACTGTATTTAAATAAAAAGCTTTAGCCAAAATCAAACAACAAAAAGCATATAAAAAAGATTTTTAGTTAAGTATGTAATTTTTTTCTTTTATAAAACCAGAAATTTTACAAGAATGTTGCAGTGAAAATGCTGACATGGAACAATCTTATTGGAAATATCCAACAAAAAGCCCACTTTCCTGTGCAACATGTTTCAGTGTAAGTTTTAAAAAAAAATTAAAAATAATTGTCTTTATGGAAGTGAGTTATAGAACTTACACACTGATTATTATTACCCAAGAATTAATATATATGTAAATTATCAGCAAGCTCTGTTGATTACTGCAGTAGCCATTCCTCTGCTTTTGAAAAATGCAATTTTGCTGGCATGTTTCTATGCAGTGTAGCACTGCAGAGATAATTTTCCTGGCTCATCACTTTGACTGTCAAATATAACACTCCTATCAGATATAAGCAGCTTGTCTTCACTTTCAAAGCCATTCATAGCTTCACCTCAACCAACCTACCTTTCATTCAGGATCAAGAAATCACTTCTTTCACTGATTAGCCCATGATGCCAGCCTCCTCCATCTATTTCTTAGATTTTCATTTGCTCAGTTTCAAGCTTTATCCCGTGCCATTCCTTACATTGGAAAGAGCTTCTTTAGACATCTGCAAAGCTACCTTATTATCTTTCTTCTAATCCTGTCTGTGAGGTTCTCCTGCCATTACGCCTTCAAAAGAATTTTCAGAGTTTGGACTGAGTTTGTCTAGTTATAATGAGCTGCTCCCGAAAAAGATTTCTGGATCAGATTCAAACGGAGAACTCCCAAAGATATGAAGATTGCTGTTTCCTACTCAGATGCAGCACCATCGATTCTATATGGTTACCAATGCTTTATTTTCAGAGGATGTTGCCTTGCTATTGCTGCGGACCATAATAGTATGAATTTAAGCATGATCTGTCTGGATTGCAGGAGCGACTGTGGTAGTCACTGACACATCTGAAACAAGGTGATGGTCTAGAGGGTACCTTGGCCTTTTCCCTGATATGGCAAGTGATTGATATGAAAATATATTTTTGTATTGGCCTAATGAAATAATGGTCCTGCTGCTGGACACAGGCATTAGGAATTGTCCTATATTTGTGAGGAAAGACTGGAAGACATTTTTAGTTTTGGTGACCAATTTTGTGGGAGTTAGGGACAGGGTATTGTCTCTGGTTTGTTCAAATTTCTGTTGTCTAATGAATGAGGACTCATGGGAACCATTGTATTGCACCAGGTCACCACCTTAGATGAGTATATTTTTCTTTGAAGCACTTATATTTGTAACCTGTAGCCTTAAACATGTTTGCACATTGTGTCATGTTTGTATTCCCATCTCCAGTGGCAATGACTCAGGATCAAGTCATCTCTTTGCAGGAATTACCTACAAAGGAAACTGGAAGCACCGTGGCATCTTTCTGTCACACTTCTGTCCAGATAGTACCTCTGAACTTCTTCTGAAGGTGCTATACAAAGCAAAGCATGTAAGTACTTCTGCTGGTTTTGATCTAAGCATCTCTAATTTTGGTGAAGATTTTACTTTAGGATGCTAGAGAGAAAGGTGTCTGCCTCCTCCTCTTCCTCACCTGTCTCCTGGCACTCAGCCCCAGCCACCAGGGAACTGTCATGGGTCCTGAAGAGGCAGGAGGCCACAGTTTCCTCAAACTCCTCACCTCAGCTCTTCTTGAGCCTCCTCCATAAAGGGTTTTCATCCCCAATCCATCAGTATTTCCAGCTGCTGAAGGGCCAGCAGGGTCCTCAGTTGCTCTGCACAAAGATGCTAACAGAAACATTCAGACCCCTCTGTTACTGCAGAACACTTTGTTGGTCTCATATGTTAGTATGACTGGTTATATCTTCTGAAAAATCTAATTTTCAAGTGATTAAAATGTCCTCCAGAGAAGCAGTAACTAGATCCAGTTTGAGAATCTTTAACATAGGGAATAAGCATTTTTAAAACACTCTTTTACATTACCTTTCCATAATTTATCAGAAGTGGATCTGCACTCTTACAAAGTCAGGCTGGGATTTCTGCAAGGCACCAATGGGACATAAATAGCAAGGTCTTGTTCAGAATTTCAGTCTGAAAACATCCACAGAGTCGTGCAGATTTCTCAAAATAAAAAGTAAAATCACTCCCAGACTGTTTCAGCATAAAACTATATTTTGGTAGCCAAGCAATAGATCTCTGAAAATAAGACTTTATGTGGAAATGCTGATACAGCCTGAGTTATAACACTGGTAATGGCTATAGCACTCAATGATTTGATGCTGAAGGCTATTAATCCCCAAAAAAAAAACTTTCTTGGAAGAGGTTGAACTTTGGAGGTCAATGAAATCTCAGAGGAAGATGGACTGAAAACTGAGAAAAGCTGCTTTTGTCCATATATATCAATTGTTAATGTTTTCCTGTCCGAGAAAATTTTAATGCAAAGACTAAGGATTTACAAACAGGAAAAGAGAGAACTTCTAAAGGTCTTATAAGAAGTGGTGATTCATAACATTGTTATTTTATTAGATAATGCTATTTTAAAACCTTGTTCTGAAGCCATGCTAATGGTTTAACTGAAGGAAAAACTATGCAGTTTAGTTCACTTATGTGCCCTGGTTTCAACTTATGGTCAATTTTAGGTTGAGGTATAGAAATTGCAAATGCTGTTTTGTAGACATGATCCTCACATTTCAGCAGAACTTCAAACAATTAACAGAGGATACACAAGAATTTTTAATAACATGGCCTAAAAGTTCTGAAGAAGTTTTTTGAAAGGCATTTTGAGGCAAAAAATAAGTCAGGCAAATGCATTTTAAAGGGGAGCAGTAAGAGTGTGTGGCCTCACAAGGGGGAAGCATTAGGCAGAAATGCAAGTCTTCCAGTATAGCGTGAGAATCTCACTTCTTAGCTTCTACCAGGGATATCCAGGACCCTAATTAAGGTTCTATGACTTAATTCCTTAGAAAGCCATCACATTATACTTTTGCGAATGGTCAAACCGAAGAATGCTTGAAAACATAGCAATAGATGCTCTCCTTCGCTACAGCCAGGTAAATCAGAGCAACGCATTTGGCACCCTGAAAGCAAAATGGAGGCAATGAAGACTAAATATTTTGTGTATTATCTACAGGTTTTTGGTTAGACTTCTGGTTCCTTCTCAATCTAAACAGCAGAACCCTTCTGTGTCCCCTCCCAGTTTAAGAAATGTAAGATTTTGTAACCAATGACAACAGACAAGCTCACCTGTCAATTAAAATAATAATGATCAAGGTATTTTGAAATTTGCCTGCTTTAATTGGATTCCTGTAAGTAAAATACTCACTAGAAATTGAGGCTGTGTATGTGAGTGGGCTTATAATTACTAATTAATCACAGCCAACAATTAATATGGCTTGTTTAGTGTATTTTCTTAATTTTGTATTTCTCTTTTTCTGGTTATTCCAGAAAAGTTGAGAATTAAGAAAAAAAAAAAAAAAAAAAAGACAGCTAAGTGGAAA
Organism: Antrostomus carolinensis; assembly: GCF_000700745.2. Classification (NCBI taxonomy): domain Eukaryota; kingdom Metazoa; phylum Chordata; class Aves; order Caprimulgiformes; family Caprimulgidae; genus Antrostomus; species Antrostomus carolinensis. Next base: position 39,797 of record NW_010286682.1, read on the forward strand.
AAACATATCGTACTATCATACGTAAATGGAAGCATGACTAAACTAGTATTTATAAAGGATTGTATATGGGCACTATCCAGCTAGTCTAATAGGATGTTCTACACAGCATTGCCAGTGTCACAAGTTTAGAAGCTCGTACCATATGCAATGGTGCACAGGGCAGAGGAAGCACAACCCCCAGTAGCTCTGTTCCTTCTCTCCTTCATGTGGATGGGACAATAGTTAAGTAGAGTGACCTGGAATTGTTGAGCATGAGGAGGAAGATGCTGTATCACAAGCAAAATCTTAATCCTGAAAGTGATTGTTTGATAAATGCTTTGGAGATTACTCAGGAATTCATGAAGAGAAGGTGAGCGATTATTCTACTGTAGAAATTTTCTCTGAGCTGCTACAAGTGCCACTTGTACAAAGCAGTCAGTAATACCACTTGTCTTAGTGCCACTAGTATAAAGTCAAAGCTTGACTTTCTGGCTTTACTACTTTTTTTAAGAACCACAGCGTAATGTAAAGAAATGTTTATGTGAATTCAAAGAGAAAGTTAATTTTGCAAGACTGTTACAGTTACAGATAATATGAGGGCACCACAAATTATTTAGTTCCACTAATTTGAACAGTCAAATGAAGCCTTTCTATTACTTTGACTCAAATTTTTAGGATACATTCTTGTTATCGGAAATGATGAAGTTTCAGACTTTTTCTTTAAGTGAAAGAAAACAGATTTCAGTGCATCAGAATTGCCCTCAGAATGGAAACAGAGCTTTCCAACCAGTTCCTCTCTTGGACAAAATTCCTGCTCTTCTAATCCTATGAGTAGCACTGTGGAAGAAGACCAGCATGAAGATTAGTAAACCAGTATTTCCCCAGGAGGATTCTGAGCCACTATGTATAGATATATACTTTGACATTCCACTAAAGACAGTGGAAAAAAACCTGTCAGGATGGCTTATCTCCTAACAGTATTCCAATCAGAGAAAACTTTTCAGTGATCAAAATCATGGGAGTAGTGCAAACTTTCCACATGACGGTGCAATAGCTATGGGAGTGCAAGGACCTGCATTAAACTTTGAACTTCTTCAAGCATCTGTGAGCAGATCTTTCCTTCAATAAAATGATAATAATAATGTCTGCCTCTTTTTTAAAAAGAGCTATGTCATTGTGCCCTGTTGTTGCACACAAAATTTGGGGAAATACTACATTGCCTGCAGAGCTATATTGCTGATCCCATAGATTTGCTTCCTTCAGTTTCCCAAAGCTAGAACCTCAGTTAATCAGGTTGCAGTGATGTAGAGAGCATAAGCACCAGACACGCTGGTGACGGCAGAATGCACATATCTATTCCTGATCTGCATTTGACACGTAAGTTTGGAACGATATTTTTTTAATAACTTATAGTGAACGAAAGGGTAGAAGAAAGAAAATCAGAATGCTTAATCATGTATAGTAAATGGTGGTATATGTACAAGTTAGGACCAAAATGGTACACAAATGCTGACATCTGTCTCACTGCTGATCCTGGTATATATTTAAGTACATCAACTGAGATTAGGTTTTTTTCACCACTACTTTTTTTAGCATGGCTGATACCTGACAAGATATAGTAGTTAAAAATTTGGAATAAGAAGGCAGAAATTTCGTTTTCTGTAATTAAATGAACAAGTAGCACAAAGAACAGTTACATATAAGCAAGTGAGATAGGGACAGTATTTTGTGGCATCTCTTATAATTTCAATTTATGTAAAGGAAATTGAAGAATGTTCAAATTACATGTTCATTGCTATACAGCCTTCCAAAATTCTCTTGGTTTTTTTGCTAACTTTATTGTACCCCCACAGCTAGTCTGACTTTAGCGTTTAGATGTCACTGTGTGTTCAGTGTCTGAGACTGGCTTCTGTACTCATCCATGCCAAGGAACCATTTCATAGCCTTTTTTTTCTTTTTCTTTCCTACAAAAAATGTTCATTTTGTGCCATTCCTTTGTTTTTCAGTAAGTAAAATCACCACAGAGTGCATATCTTTCAGCTGTCTATGATGGCAATACTCAGGTTAACTAGTGGACAAACAGCAAAAAAAAAAAACAGAAATAAGGACTTGGAAACATAGCTGGAGGTGCCCAGATATGTATGTATCTAAGAGCCAGAAAAAAGCACATGACATAGGCAAATGAAAAAAGTTTAAGGTGTTCCTCTGAAACGGTTTGACTAGTACTGTTTGACTTGTTATTGTTTTCTACAAAACATTCCTTTAAAAGAATTTTAGAAAAACCGTTGATGTTTAGTAAGGTAGTTCAAAATAGTCATGCAAGCAAGATGTTATACAGAAAGAAGCAGGAAGCACCCAACCCTGTAGACTAATGTAATTTACTCATCCAAATTAGTGTTTGAAAGGTCAGGTCATAAAGAGCTTAAGATTTTTGACACTACATTAATCTTTTACTCACCAGGAATGTTTTGGGTCAGCTGATTTTGCTTTTATTTAAATAGAAGATAATTTCTGGAAAGATAAAAAGAGAATTAGAATTTTTAATTCCTTCTTTTACAGCTGCAATAAAAATTTAAATCCTTGTTTTACAGCACCAATAGAAAAGATTCTGTCAGAAACCACCTTTCCTATGGAAAGATGGAATTCTATCTCATAGCTGTTAAATAAGAGAAAAATACTTTTATCAATTCTATCAAATGTCTCCATTTTCAAAACTGAAATAATGCCTAACGCTATTTTCCAGTGATAATTATTTAAAACAAAAGATGTGCATTTTTGAAATTTTCTGTTTGCAATCAAAGTCTGTATGGCTAGTGTTTATTGTGACCTTTGTGTTAGAGAAGAGATGCCAAAAATCTTTAAAACTGATATTGCAACATAAGAGAATACAACAGTTTAATACGAACCCGTTTGAATATCTTTATTGTGATTTTTTTTTTCCTCTCAGAGTAAAGCAATAGAATAATACCCAGCTGCATGATAATATTGGCAAGCAAGGCCGTGAATTTCAACTGCAAACCCTAAACACTGAATGTGCTGTGTTTTTTAAAGAAACCCCCTTTTGTACAAGATATGTAATACCCTTTTGTGCTGCAGTGGTTTGCATAATAATAGTTTTCTTTAGTTATTCGTTGTCATGTGATGAAGCTGCAAAGTGAGCTAGGCAGTAACAGCATAAAAGACAATTTTCCATTTTTCTCTAATTTTTCAGAGATTTTTCTTGTCTTTTAAAATGTAAATACTTTTAACTATCTTCAGAAAAGATATCCAGTTATTAACATTTCAGACCTAATTGTTACTTTTCTTAATATCTATCTTCCTATTTCAGCTTTTCTTTTTCAGAAGAAACAGCAACATTATTTCCTTTGCACTCATGAGCAATCTCAAGCATCTCAAAATGATTGGGCGTATGATCGTCTGGTGTAAATCGGTGTAACACTCTTCAGAGACATTGATACTTTACTCAAGACTTTAACAGCAGAACTACTTGATCTGAGAAGCTCAGCAAAATTTATGTTATTAACTGTATAATTTTAACATTATAGTTGTGCATATTGTTACACTGCACCACTGAGATAAAAGGTGCTGGCTGAAGAGACATTTTAAAAATTAGACATCTAGGATACAACTGAGACTAAGCATAAAATACAATTTTAAGAATTTTCTGATGAGTTTTCCCATGTAAAAATTTTTTAAGCTTCCTCTTGGGCTCTTCAATGTGTTCTTGTCTGGGTAGTAAGTAAGGAATATTTCCCAAGGGAGATATAATTACATTGAAATGGAGCTCAATCTTATTCACAATGAAAGCTATAGAGGAGGACTAAAGCCAAGGGAAGTTCCTCAGCTAATGTACAATAAACTAGCCATTATTCTAACTGATACTATCAAAGGATTTTTCCTTTGAAATCAGTGGAATTATGCCAAGTTACTCTAGTTGTGACTTTGGCCATAAAATTACACGTGGTTTGCAACCTCTGGCCTGCAGCCACTGCAAAGGGACCATTTCCAAGCAGTCCCTGAAAAGTAACAAAGAAAAGCAAGGCTATTACCTGTTAGCTTAAATTGAGAGCACAGATAGGGTTCATAATCTTACTGGAAAACATTTGGAGGTTTGCGAATTGAAAAAGGTCGAAACCGACTGGGCTAGATTATTTCAGAAAAGCTCACAAGGTGGATTAACATATAACAATACATTATCAGATTTCAGTGCTGCAAAGAATACCTAGGCAGAAAAGAAATTCTCCAGAGCCCAACAATCACTCTTTTTACAGCTCCATGTGTTAAAAAAGAGACTATTATTCATAGCCATCCTATAAAAATTAGATTAATAAATCAACATATTCCTTACCAAACAACCATATATTACTGTTTTCTAAAATATCTAAGATCTGTCTTTGCTAAAGAAGACAACAAGAAATTTTCCCTGCTCCAATCAGTGAGCATACTATCAATTAATTTCAGAGAAAGATATACTGTCACTGAAAACATGGAGGAAGCCCTGGAATCTTGGTAAGAGTATTATGTTTATATGCTCTGTAAATCTTTTATTCTGGAATATCACAATTGAGCCATGGAGTTCTATCACCTGAAAAATATGAGTTGCCTTGTATCAGTTGGATACCAGATACTATTAATGCATTGCGGGCTAAGCAACATGTTACACTCTGTGTTTGTCATAGTGTGATATATTAGCTTAGATCATTCACTTTGCCTAGGGAACCTGAACAAAGTATTTCAAAAGGAAAACATTCAGTGGAGTTTTCTGATTTTTTTTACTAGGAAGGTATAGCCCATGCTTTACTTATTAAGTCATTATAAGATAGTTTGACCTTTATTGGAATAAGTGCTTCTGCCTCACAGTGACATGTGTACCTGTCCCTAGGATACAGCCCTTTCCAATTTTCCTATTTCCCTCCCCAGATTTCTAGGGTTCTGTGATTTTTTCTACTCTCTAACAGATGTAGCAAGAACCTTATGTGCTCACCACTTTCTTTTATCATTTCTTAGAAGTGTTGAAGTTTTTGTTCACAGCAAACTGTGAATGAGACATAAATGATTCTGTTAAAAAAAAGCAACAACAAAAAACTCAAAAACTTTTCAAATATGTCATTTTTATGTAAATATTCCAGAGTGATGCAGATGGTAAAAAATTGGAGGAATCGGCCATCAGTTTTGTTTAATTTTCTGAAACAACTGTTGCTTAATTGGTAAATTAATGAACTTTCTGACAAAGGCAATACATCTACCTTTTTCTATTAATAATCATCCTTTGGATGATTTGTCAAATCCATTTAGGTATTACATTATATACACTTTCTCTGATACTTTGATTGATACAAGTAATTTTTATTACATGGGAAGTATAAGTCTGTTCCAGAATTAAAACCTGATACTGTACATTTAGACTTGGTATGAAGAGGCACCTTGGAAGAATGTATCATGTAACAGAGTCTAACTGTAAGAGAGACAGCTTAAACTTGCATTTTGTTCAGTTAAATTTAAGGTGCAGAAGCACCTTTCTGTCCTTTATACTCATTTACAAGTGATGACCCTGGTCTGTCTTGTCTCCCATATACATTGCCCCAGCCAGCTTTGCCAGTTTGCAAAAGTCTCCAGAAAAAGGGCAAGACTTCTGCAAGGGAGTCGGTTATCTCCTAGAACAAGCCCAGCTGTAAGTAGCATTGCAGTTCAAACTTTTCAGTGACTTGGAATGACTGGGGTGTCTCACATGCAAGTTCACTATACTATAAAGAAGGGATCCACCAGCCCTTAGTTACCTTGTAAAGTATGCTTACTATAAAGTATAGAAAAATTGTATGCATGAGCATGGAAACAAGGAGGAAATGTCCTCTGTGTATGACTGCACTATTCTTGGCATTAGCACACAGAGAGCTTTGTACTGAAAATCTGAACTCCAGTGGTCTCTGGAAAAGTTTGTATCCAAATGTTTGGATTCAAACATTTTTGCTCATTTTGAGCCCGTATCCTGATCTCTGCCTGCTTTTTGAAATGTTTGTGGCTGATTGTTTTGAGAGGAAGGATATCACTTTATATGGGCTACTGAGATGTTCCTATATGTTAATTCCTATGACACATCCACTGTTAACAGCTGTCACATAAACTTTGTATGACAGCTTTCTAGTGCAATGAATTTTTTAAATAGTTTTTAGGTGAAAAACTACTAATTTGTTTGGCAGATAAGTGTAAACACATTAGCCATTACATTCTGAGTAGGGTGCAGTATTTCAGACTTGTGAAAGTCCCCTACCCTCCTGGAGTGAGCCTAAGACAGCAAACAGAAGCACGGGTTGTAGGTAGAAAAACAAGTCTTCCTTAGTGCTAGCTACAGTGGATAGGGTTGCAGAGAAAGGACAGACCAGAACAAATTTATTTCTACTCTCTCTCTGAGACAACTTAAGAATAGGACCCAGTTTCAAGTAAAGTGAGCTTTTCATTATTTTGTGGTCTCTATACATGCAAATGTAGAATTCACACCAGTCTTCTGGTGATCCAGTCACAGAAAGACTGCCAAGCAGCCAAGGCCTGAGTCCTAATGAATTTTTAAAAGCTTATAAAATGTTATTGGTTATATCTGCTTTAAAACAAAAGGTTTATTCTTACATGTTGGCATGTCTTTATTGGCACTGTTCATTTACTTTTTATAGGAGTGAGAGCATGACTACCTTTATGCCAACATATTTAATTGTGTATGATTTACTTTACATTTACAGGGATCTATTGTTGCTTATGAGGAAAAATAAAATTTCTGTAGAGTGTTTAGTTAACTCTGTTGAAGTTAAGAAAGACATATCTTTGGAAATCTCTTAAAGGATTATTTCTCATGGCACCAATGGGACACTTGCTTTGCTTATAAAAATATATGTGAATTTATAATGGACAAAGATACAATTATCCTAGAATAGCTTCAGGAAAGAACATCAGATTTCTTTCAGAGGAGGTGCACAGCTATGGATTGCAGTGCATGTTACTGTTCTAAGGGCAGAGCAGATTCTAGGCCGGCTTTTATTTTCAATGTAAGACATATTCTCTTACCACTTTCAAATGTCAGAAATAATTCCCTTTAAATCAAGCTATTGCATTTCCTAAGTGGAATTAGTCCTTATTTTTATAAGTAAAAGACAAAGAATAATCTTGCCCAGGGATTTTAATATTGCCAGTGATGAAAAACCAAATCCTTGAAGTCTCTCAGTATCCTCAGATCTTTGCAGTCTCTCAAAGTTTGTCCCAGTTCATAGAATCATAGAATATTGTGAGTTGGAAGGGACCCACAAAGATCATCAAGTCCAACTCTTGTCCTAGCACAGGACAATCCCAAGATTCAGACCATGTGTCTGAGAGCCTTGTCCAAATGTTTCTTGAAAGTTGTCAGGCTTGGTGCCATGACCGCCTCCCTGGGGAGCCTGTTCCAGAGCTCCACCACCCTCTGGGTGAAGAATCTTTTCCTCATGTCCAACCTAAACTTGCCCTGGCACATCTTCCTGCCATTTCCTCTGCTCCTGGCATTGGTGGCCAGAGAGAAGAGATCAGCGCCTGCCCCTCCTCTTCCCTTTGTGAGGAAGTTCTGGACCACGATGAGATCTCCTCTCAGTCTCCTCTTCTCCAGGCTGAACAAACCCAGCAACTTCAGCCTCTCCTCATATGGCTTCCCCTCTAAACCAATCTTGTGGCCCTATCCAAGTTTAATCCAAGAAGTTGCAAATTCAGTCTCATTTTAACAAAAGAAACTGTATTCATGGGCCTTTTTCTCTTTTCTAGATCAAGAGTTCTGTCCTCTGCATTCCCACTAAAGCTTTTATGCAAAGTTCTTATAGAACTGAATAAACCTTGTTAAAACTTAATTGCCTATTGTCTTAAAAACACATCTGTAAAGGACATTTCTCATAGGTTTGTGTTTAATTATTAACAGTTATTTCTGTTGACTCCTCAATGAACTTCTTAAATACATGTTCTTTCTCATGAAGGTGGAGGGACTCTCAGATGTGCAGAACTGAAGTCTGCACTGTACAGGATTTTTAAAAGATCCTCGGTTCCCCCAGCATCTGTGTTGATTCAAACCCAGGGCCTGGTTGTCCTTCTTTACACCTGGTCTCAAGAATGCATTACTGCAACAGCATCTTCACTGACAGTGAAGTGCTTCCTCAGTAGATTGTGAGCTTATTGTCTAGGTACTGTTGCTAGGAAAACCAGCTGATCAGAAGGGCAGTGTAGCAGCCAGTTGATGTAATACATGCTTGATAAAACTCTTATCAGAGCCTCCCACGTTTTTAAGCTCACAATTCAGCTGGAATTATCAATATGAAAAGGACCTCATTCTTTCTTTGTTTCACTCACCTGTTGGAAGCAGCCTCTGCGGAGCTATGTTTTAAAGCTTAAAAGCAACACTGTCACTCCTGCTATTCATGCCCATCACACAGATGCAGCAAAGGAAGTGCAGGGTCAGAGAGTTTTTTCCCTCTATATCTGTTCTGGTGATGTGAGCCAAGTTAGAGTGCTTTGAGCTGCTTTGTTTTCCATGCACAGATGCGCACTCCTTGCAAGGTCTTTCAGGTGCTACCTGCAATGAACCATGTCATTCACATTCTGAGGGCAAAAACAGAGGAAAACAGACCATTAGAAGTGAAGTCTTGGACATAATGCTGAACTGCAGTTGTCTCTTCCCAAATGCTATGACTAATCCGAGGCTTCAGTAGGGGACCAGACTCAGGGATGAAGATGATGATGATGAAGAATTATTATTGTTATTGTTATTAACCACCAGATACATTTGATTAGTGCTACTTAAGGACAGGAAATGAAAGATGATCCTTTATTTTTTTAATAAAAACTCCTGTGTTAATTCCTATTAAGCAAATCATGCAATTTACTTAAATTCATTATGCAGCAAGCAATTTCAATCAATCAAAAAGGAGTGTTTCTTTAATTCATGCAAAAATGACATTCTTTGCTCTGTACTGCCGAGAAAGTTGACCAAAAGAAAACATTTAATCTTGGAGAAAGATCTAAGAAAACTGTGTGCTAGATCCACTAGTGGCTTCCTGATCCATGATTTAGCATCACTGGTCTTTTTGCAGCCACTTTGTAAAATACACCCTTGAATTGAGTGGTTACTGAAGCAAAGGGGTGGCACCCCCCTTAGCCAAGAACCATACACCTTGGCAATTTTTAGCCTTTGAAATGGCTTCACAAGACCTTGGACATCTGGGTGCAATTTGAAACACCCTGGTATGTTACCCGCACCTGACGAGGAGGGATCGTTGAGGGGACATTACTGTACTGAAGATGTGAGCATTCATATGCTTTTAAAATTTGGTTAGAACAATACCAGGATAAGTCATTTTGTAAAGATGTAAAAGATGTGAAAAGGAGGAGATGATGAGTTGATTCCCCCTGAATGCGTGAAACTTTGCTGCCTGGAACAAGTTACATGAAAGCATTCTGGTCAGCCTTCCAAAATCACCAGGAATGAGTTAAATAGGTTTTGGTAACTACTAGTGCGAACTTTGCAAATGCAAAGAATTTTGGGCATACTTGCTCATGCAAGGATTTGTTTCCTCATATCTTTGGTTTATTGAACAACCAGTCTGCTGCTAACAGAATAATTATAGGCAATGCAAAAGTTCATTATCATCATAATGCTTTTCCAGTTTTTCTGTGTCCCTTGAAGCAAAGGAGAGTATGAAAGGGCTTGATTTTCATTTTCATGGGGTTTTATCAAATACATCCATCTCGGTTGTGAAAAGTTGACTGTAACAAGCAAGAAATAGCAGAATATTTGCACTTACAAATAGAGTTCCATCAAAAAGTAGCACTACAATTCAGTTATATCGGGGACAATTTTGTAACTTTGAATATCCTTTGCAACCTTAGCAAGGTCCATAGAGTGCAGTAGGTGACAGGGCAGAGGAAATCAAATGGAGTAGAAAGTGCAGGTACACACAGTACAACTGGGGAAGCTAGCAGCAGGAGGAGTTACTGTATATAGTTGATTTACAAATAAAACAGTTTATAAATCAGATTAAATAAAACTTGGACATCACAGGACATATGCTTCCTGCAAATTGACTCTTCTTTCTTTACACTTACAGTCCCTGACCATTGAACTGCTGTGGTTTAATTGTGTGAAACTGAGATTCAGGATTCATAATATTGCTCAGACTGTTCTGTGATAAATTCTTCAGATTCAGCATCGTCGGCTGGAGGGAACCCATGGATGTTGAACTAACCCCATATCTGCAGCCAGTTGCACCATCACATGAAAAAAGGATTATTTTTTCTGGATCACCCAGGGTTTTGCTAGTAACCAGCCTTGTTTTACAGGTGATTTTTTGTCTGTGTGCCTGTTCTCTGTACTTGCCTTCAATTGCTTCCCCCTTTATACTTCTTCTCTTGGTAATTTCTTCATGGCTTGCAGAAGGTGTTAGTTTTACACGTGCCTTCTCTGCCCTTGCAGTCCTCACTCACAAAAATGCTTCACCACAGTACACCCTTTTATACCTTAGTCATTCTTGCTTACTGCTGTACAAAGGGCATAGCCTACCCCAGGAAATCTTTTTCTGTGGCATGCTGATGTTTTGTGCTTAATGTATTATCAACAATGACAAGTCTGCCTCAGGAAACTCCAGCAATCCAGAAAGCGTAAGGGTTTTTTTATACAACAGCTCTTTTAAAAACAAGTGTATATCCCACGCGGAGAAACTTTTTTTTCCTTTCATTTCCTGCAGGTAGAATCAGCAGTTGATGCTACACAGAAAGACAAGCCAACAAGACGAAACAAACCTGAAAGTAGTGGTAACTATGATTAATTTTATTCGTACTGTCCATTCATATAACATTGCAGAGAAGTTCATGCAGCACCTAGCAGAAAGCATGTTCTAGAAGGGATCCTACTCTTATTCCAACACATGCCCTCATTTCAAGAGGGCTGTGCCCTAAGGCTCCACTCCTACCACTTCATTTGCATGAGAAAGCAAGAAAGCTTACGCCTTGTTGCAAGGCCCTGGAAGGCTGCTCTTGCTAATTAGTTTGGGGAAATAGGAGGCATTTCAGAGAAATTTCACATTTCTTGCACAGAGTGCAGGTCATCTTGCAGTTACATTTGAGCTCCTAGTCATCTAGTCTGGTATACAGAGCTGCTGTCCCCAGCAGATTTTTTAATCATTTTTCTTTATTTTAAAATAAGTCCAGAGTGAGTATTTTTCTTGAAAAACTATTGGCAGTTTTGTAACTTTGAACATTTGCTAGCACAAATCCCATACATGTGTTTCTAAATTAGCATCCAAAATGACCATATCCTCTGATCATAATTTAAATAATGGTTCAGGATTCAGAAAGAAACCAATCTTTCAGAGAGTTTCATTTAATTTAGGAGCTTGTAACGAACAGGAATTTTGAATGCTTGACATCTCCTTTCAAACTGAGCTCTAGCTATAACCTACCCTTCTAACTATCTGGGTAGTTCTAGCGCCAACAGCTAGAAATTCAAGTGCACAGTGTTCTTCTGTCTTCACAGTAAACTTGAAATCTCTCTATTTTGGACCTCAGCCTGAAATGTTCTGCATGCCTTCTCATCTCCTGACCTTGGCTGTCACAGTGGTGCCCTGCACCACACAGGAGAGCATCTTTGTTTTCCATCAGCCTCCATTTTAGTGTATCAGGGAGATGAAGAAAAGAGATTTTAAAACATATGCATTGCTGCATGTGTTCTGTCTGTACTTCTACTATGCCACGTGTACATACCACCATCTAGGAAACAGGTACAGACATTGTCTGGAGCTAAGTGAAAGGGGAGGTTTATTAATTACATCTTTTTCAAAAAGAGACCACTCAGAGTGCTGCTCAAATTTCTCACAGGGCAGCTTGAGAGAGCTGAGATATTTGGTAGCCTAGTGTCATATGGCAGAAACCTTCCTCCCACATTCTGGACAAAGCTCATACCTAGAAAATTATACAGTAAAAATAAATAGAGACAAACTCCCGCACTGAAGTGGGGGGAGAGCTCTATGTTTAATAGGACAGAAAAGAACTTCTACATGCTATCGGTCACGTATTTTCTCCCTACTTGTTTGGGATTTTTTTTCCCTGAGCTCAGAAGTCAGTATGAGCAGCAACAGGCCTTCACAAATGTGCTAAGGAGGAACCTTTTGGGACAGTTTCTCAAAGTGCTTTATGTTTTGCTGACAAATTGGTGCCAGGGACAGAATTTAATGAAGTCTTCAGAGAAAATTTTGCATACTCAAAGGTATAGACCTTCAGTAAAACCAGCGTAACAAATGATTTATCTACTTTTGTTCATCTTTTGAAAGCCTGAAAACTCAGCTTTGTGGCAAGCTGTATTATCACTTTCTCAGCTGCATCCACATTGTTATTTTTCAGGTTTCTTGACATTCCAAAAAAAGAGGCCAGGGCAAAAGCCTGGAGTAATTTGCAGTTTATCTCCCAGTGATATCTTCAGTCTTGAAAGCTTCTTAAACACCTCTGCTATGCTCCTCAAGAAAATTACCTTGATAATAAAGCAGGGGAGGTCAAGATGGTATGCCAGCGATTCTCTGTTTCCCTCCACACTGTGGCTGGATTCATGTCCGCAAGTAGGTGTCACTCTGTCCATGAGGACAGTAACAAAGTTGGCTTCTCTGCATGTTGAAGGAACTCAGGAGACACCATGCCTTCCCAAAACACATCATTTCCAGTGCTAGACTGATGTTTCCATTGCCACCAAGGAATTCCAGCGGTTAGGTAGGACCCTTTACGGCATTAGCTTGGTTGCCACAAAACTGTTTTGCTTCCCTCATTCAGATGTAGGAAGGACAGACGAATGGGCAAAACCTTACTGTATTATTGAAGATCAGGATAATAGTGGTAGAAACAGAGCAGTGTAAATAAGCAACTTTTCTGAGCACTAGCAATTTGGGGGTAAAATGTAAATAGTGTCTTGGTTCTGGATAAATTAATGAGAACTTGACAAATTTGCCAAATTTGTTTTTTCCATTGAAAAAGATGTGGACAGAAATGTTTTCTCAGTTCTAGGAGCCAAGTTTTTTTCTCCATTTGAAAACAGATAAGGTTTTCAAAGGAGTTGGTAGCATTATGCTCTTGGTAGAAAAACACCCACTTCTCAAAAACCACTCTTAGAATCCCACTGGCCATCTCAGCACATGGACCAAGAACTGAATGCACGTGCAGAATCAGTTCCTTTCTCCCTGATAGAATAATATAGGTTAGGAAACAGAGGCACTGTTTGCTGTTGCTCAGCCAGGCACTGAGGAGCACTGTCCTCACAGCTCCCCAGAAATAAGACTAGCTGTGTCAGGTCTGAAGGACAGACCTCAGCCAGCGCAAGTCAGTGGGAACCTGTCAAGGGACTTGGGTCATGCCCAAAGTGCAAGTTCAGTTGTGTAAATATAGGCACTCATGTTTGCAAATCGTTGCTCTGAACTGCACCATTTTTGACAGCAATAAACCAATGCAATAGAGCTAGTCCTGGCTGGTGAGAACACTCAAGTCCTACGTGTAAAGGCAGCTTTGTTACTGCAAAAATGTTATTTGGTAGGATGTGGAGAGAGGAGGGCTTAATTCCATCTTGTTTAAACTAACTTAGAGGGATGCACAGTGGGTGTTTGGAAATCACCTTTACTTGGATGTCTTTTCTGTTTTAAAATTTCACGTTATAATGAACAGTCAAGGAATCCAGATGTGCTCTGTTACAATGAGAATATTTTAAAGGGGCAGATTTTCTAGTACACTCTCGGGTCAGGATGTTTCTGTATCTTTTGTTTTGCTTCACTGTTTAATGTCAAGGAATTTGATTTTCTCAGCAACATTTCTTAATTTTTGTGAAATATGCAATCAGATACAAATAGATAGAAATACCCAGCATCAATTCCTTTCTTCTGATTCCTGTTTTGTTTTATACATAGAAATTGTGCAATTAGATTTTTATGTTAAACAGATTCCTTATTTGAAAGCTTACTTAGCTTTCAAATTTAGATTTGGAAAAACATAGAACGAATGAAATCGAATGTTTCTTTTGGATAGCATACTGACAAAGGAAAGGAAATCCCTTGCTGCGGGTTATTGAGTCACAGGTCATGAACGTTTAAGCAGGAGTTACTGCCATCCAGAGGAGAAAAGCCATAAACTGCCATATTTCATTATTTTTTTTTACACATAGAAGGATAAACCTAATTAGTTGATTTGGTTTATTTCGTATTAAGGAATCGAAGAATAGAGAAATAATATAGATGTACCCAGAGGTTTCTCTGGGGTTTTTATATGCAGGTATTTATGAGACAAAGTTCAGAGGAAGGCTGGAGAAGCATGATAAAAAACACATCCGTAGAGGAAAAAGCACCAGGTAATAAACCAGATTTATTTTTCTCTCTACAGTTTGAGATATTTAAGGAAGAGGTTTTAGAAATATCTGTGGTAGGTTCCAAGCTTTGGACGTGACCCAAAAAGTGGAAAGGAGATGTATAATCTCTGCTGCTTGTATCCCAGGCCTCAGGTGACACACAGGCGGAGGATGCCTCTTGTCACGGGGAGCTCAGTGGGACAGGAGCGGGGAAGCTGCCAGGCAGAGCCTGGGCACCCTCCAGCCCTCTCTGCAGGGACACATGGCAGTGCTGGCCTGGGAGGGCTGGTGGCAGAAAGCAGCCGGGACACGCCAGGCCGGTTCAGTCGGGAGACTGGACGGTGCCGGGTACTCAAGGTATTTTTCTCAACTCCTGACAATCTAGTTAACAAAAAACTTCTGAGTTTCCAGCTCCAAATAAAAGGCCCTTCTTCAATCCCTCCTTCCCCCAAAAAATATCAAAACCACAGGAGAAAACAAAGAACTAGGTGATTTGGGGGAAAATAAAAGGAAGAGGGCGGAGGAGAAGTTATGCCCTGTGACCAGTGTTTCCCTGAATTTGAACGAGAATTAAAGTTCTCAGTTGAAGGGGAATAATAAATCGGGGGGGGAAATTAAACTATTGAAATGTAATGCCCTTTTTGGACAGTCCATCATCAGTCACAAACACGTACAAAATTCAAGAATGACAACTAATTTTATGTAAAAAACAATAATGATAATCCTCCCAAGAAAAGTCTTTTGAAATAGTATCTTGTTTAAATTGTATCTAAAGATCCTTCTAAATTGCAATGCTTCAATATTTTTTTCTTTGCTGGAAATTAATTTCTGGGTCCTCGTATTTCTCGTTATGGATAAGTATTGTGTGTATGACAAATTTTCTTGATTTTACAGAGGTAAGAAATAGCTGCTGCTTCTCAAAGGCACAAAGCGCATGTATTGACTCGTGTGAAGCTGCTGTTTGTAGACGCTGCCACACACATATACATACACACACATATACAT
>NW_010286683.1:0-10749 GCF_000700745.2 Antrostomus carolinensis
CTCAAGCCTGTCAAGGTCCCTCTGGATGGTAATGATCTGGATGATCATTATAAATTCTGTGTTCCTGCTCATTGTGCCCCCACTTTGGGAGGCTCAGTACTTCCCAACGTGGAGAGAGGCATTTCAAAACTAATATTGTAACCACTTTTCTTGACAGACTTTACAGGCAGGAGTTGGTGAGCCTGCCAACACTGGACTAGCAATTGAACCACAGCAACAATCTTACATGTTCAGAAATGAATACGATGTGACATCTAGACTTGTTTTTCTTCTAGGGATATCATACAAATTATTCTGTTCTTGTTTATCTCAGCACAGCCTGAAAAGCCATGAAGATTATTCAAGTCACTCTGGATTTGCTGTGGGACAAAGAACGCAGGATGTGGCTAGATCCAGTGAACATATTTTTCAATCAGATTTCCATAAAATCTCCCCCCAACCCAGACACACACAAAGAAAATAACCATAATATTAAAATAAATCTTTTTGTGAAACTTCCTTTTGCCCTGTGAGAACTTCAGATCTCAAAAGTTTTCCTGTCAAAACTTGACAATTTTTGCAGTTCAGTAATCTGTGAAAAATTCAGGATGGGTCATTTGGGATATTTTTGGTCTTCAATGTCTCCTTAAAAAAGAAAATAAAAATAGTGTAATAAGAATGTTAAAGTAGGAGCCATCTCAAAGCAAAAGTAAAATATTTTCTGCAAAGAAACTCAAAGCTGTATATAACTACTTCAAAACACCATTTAAAAAAATATTTTAATGGTCATTTTTTTAACAACCTGAAGGAAATGGCTGCAGCTTGTTGAATCAGGGCACTTTCTAGGAAAAAAGTGTTAGCAGAAAATTCTCAGCCAATTCTAATTCTGCCATTCCTCATTTCCTGAACAAACAAGTGTGAGGAGGAGGAAAGAGAGAGAAAAGTGCACCAAGAGTTGCCAATGAAATGAAAAGTGCCAGTTTTAGACTCTTTTTCTCCTTTTTTTTTTCTCCAATGACCTAGCCACCTCTTGAGAGCCCCTCACCTCACTCTCAGCTGCTCTGCAATGGAAAAGGAGTAGATAAATGTCCAGAGAATAAGAGCAGCCACCCTCTGCAATTCCTGTTCACTTGCTGATCATGTTTCTAGGATAGTATTATTTATATTGGAAAGTGGCTCCTCTTCCCCCTCCTTGTTTTCATATATTTTTCTTATTCCTAGGCCAATCTATTTTAAAATGATATTCTAAAACAGAAAATAAACTTTCTTATTAAACAGTTTTTGAGAAAATTTGAGACTTGTTAAAAAATCTCATTTAATTGAATTTTCTTTAAAACACAGCTAAGATCTCAGCTATTAACCAGGCTGTATTCCATGATAAAACTCTTAGGTTTCCACTCCTCAGGATCTCCTTATATGCTCTGTCCCTGAACAGGGAGTTGAGGATTTCCAGACCACTTAGGTGGCTGAAGAGTTGAGGATTTCCACACCGTGGTGGAGAAGGTTGTCTGCATCCTGGGAACTCAGTCATAGTGAGAGCTTTGTTACTCCAGACATCAATATTTCTGGACCCTTCTGAAAAATGGAAAAAAAATTCCCCAGTTCATCAAAGGCTTTTTAGGTGTCCAAATTGTGTGTTCAATGCAGGAGCAGGTTGCCCATCCCATGAAGGTGACTCAAGGTGCAACATGAGGAATCAGGAAGGAAGTTACTCCATTGGTGGTGGGAGGGAACCCAACTCACACACCCTCTAACAGGATAAGTTCAATTTTTCCAGGTTTCTTTCCCTGGAAAGCTAATTTCAGATGCTATTTGAAAAACAGTCTTGTTTGTGTTCATGTTCAGTTTAAACTGGGTTTTTACTGAATGCTGGAAATTTTCTGCATTGGACTAATATCATCATAGACAACATCATGCTCTTTTGCTCCAGTATTTTCTCCCATTCAGAAGACGGCAGAAATGATATCAGCAAGGAATAAAACTGGAGCCTTCAATAATTAGTTAAGTAAATCCCATCCCAAAAAATTAATATGCCATAGAAATCATTTAGTAGCAGGTTTGAAAGAAGAAAATGCCTGTACATTAATTTGTTTTGTAAGTTCAGATCTAACACTAAGATGGTCCCTGTGTACAGTAAAACACAAGGTCTGAATCTGTCCACATGATAAAAATGGAAGGTGAAAAACATGTAATTGCACTTAAGTGCAAGTTAGGGAAGTGGGCTAATGCCAACAAGGAGGAATCTGCATCTCCAGAGCTCAGCTCTTGTAAGGCCCCACCTGGAATACTGCCTCCAGTTCTGGAGTCCCCAACATAAGAAAGACATGGACCAGTTAGAACAAGTCCAGAGAAGGGCCACCAGGATGATCTGAGGGCTGGAGCAGCTCTCCTATGAAGACAGGCTGAGAGAGTTGGGGCTGTTGAGCCTGGAGAAGAGAAGGCTCTGGGGAGATCTTATAGTGGCCTCCCAGTACCTGAAGGGGCTACAAGAAAGCTGGGGAAGGACTTTTCCTAAGGGCAGTTAATGACAAAACAAGGGGAAATGGGTTTAAGCTGAAAGCGGGGAGGTTTAGATTAGATATTAGGAAGAAGTTCTTCACTGTGAGGGTGGTCAGACAGTGGAACAGGTTGCCCAAGGAAGTTGTGGCTGCTCCTCCCTGGAAGTGTTGAAGGCCAGGCTGGATGAGGCTTTGAGCAACCTGGTCTAGTGGAAGGTGTCCCTGCTGCTGGCAGGGGGGTTGGAACTGGATGATCTTTAAGGTCCCTTCCAATCCTAATCATTCTATGATTCTATGAGTCAAACCCTGTTAGACAAAGTAGTTTGAGAGAGAGGAACAACTGCTGAGAACTCAACTGTGCTATCAGGGTCAGGCTCCTTACCTTGGCCCTTGGTTTTGGACAACAGAGAACTTGTCCTGCAGACATATATTAATAACTCTTTTTTTCTCGTAATTTCTGACCAAATCAAAGGAAAATACATAAGTTTGAAAGACTTATTTTCACCTGATTTTTTACCAATATTTTTACCAAATGCTCTTAAGAATATTTGAGTACAAACCCAGTGTTTTTCAGTCTCTGTTATGGGTGGAGGGTGCTCACACCACTGTAAGTACATTTCATGCAAATGGAGGATCTGAATCCAGAAGTTGAAAATTTCAAGTTAACAATTTACCCCAAGTGAGGTGCTTTGTGATGGCTGATCTCTTCTATCAGATAACTGCAAGATTGTTTAAGGCAATGAAATCCTCAGTGAAAGAAATTCAAGCTGCCTTGTCTTTTCTGTAGGGCAGGAGCCTCATAAAGCACTTAGCTCACACTGAGTCAGGACTTAAGCCTGGAAGGAGGCAAAACCTGTGGGCTGTTAGGATGAGGGAAGCTGGAAACAGCCTCTTGCTGTCCGATTTCACTCATTCGTGTTAACCCAAGGTTTCCCCAAAGGCTGCAGAACAAATTCCTTCTGTGCAGGAAGTGCTTGGGCTGCAAAGGAAAGTGCTAATCCAGAAGTTCAAAGCCTGTGTGAGGAAATATAATGCTTCCTCCAGAGACTTTTCAGGGGAGAGTGGTTGACCACAAGAAAATAAAGGCTCTTGTAGCTGATCGTAAGCCTGTGTGAGAGGGCTGTTGAGGAGGCACCAAGGAATGACTGCCATTACAGTTTTTGAATCAGCAGGGAGGGAGCAGCCCAGGCCAAATTTTGGGAGATGCCTGGACTCTCTGCCACCTCTCGGACCATGAGAATCCTCCAGGGAAACAAAGGGGAGACAGGAGTCTGGGGACTCTGGGAATTCAAGTCACTAAAGATCATGAAGATAAGTGAATTGACACAAATACCATGTAGGCATGACAGTGCCTGCTGTGAACAGAGACCTGAGCTCTACTCCAACAGTGTTATGTCATGTAAAGGTCACTTTGGTTTTCTTCCTCTTCTTGGCATTTAAAGACAGAAAGATCTGCACATGAGTTGCCTTGGTCTATTTCTGTATAATATCTATTTCAGTGAATCTGAATTTCCTCTGGATTTTCCTACGTGAGTGGGAAGCCATATGACTCCAAACTTAGAACTCATCCCATTGAGAGAAATTCAGCATTCATTCATAGTTCCAATAGCTTCAGAGAGATTTCCTCTAAGCACCACCCCCCTTCCTAGCACAGACAGAGCTCAGGACTGAGAATTCAAATGTAATTTAAGTTCCATAAAACAAACAAACAAAAACTGACCTAAATGTGTTAACTCAGTTTTGGATCTTTTCTGAACTGAGATTTTTCTCGGGTAACTGGTACCACATCAGAGTGTTGCTGTGTTTAAAAGCACTGAACAATATGTAACAACAGAATAGAATTATAATAAAAAATGTCAGGATGAGACTTTGAGAAATAATCTACCTCACTATTTTTTCCTCCTTCCAGAATAAGATCAACACTACCTACAATGCACTGGATATTAGTTTTTTAATCTGCTAAAACCTGTTCATAAAAGTTTCCCAACAAACTTTGACATGTCTACATTGGACAGAAGAATCCAGCCTTTGGCTGTTTGAGAAGCATGGTAATTCTGGTTTGGAATGTATTGACTTCACTTTTTTGACCTGGAAAAGGTGGATGTGTTGAAATGGATTTTCTTAGGACTGTAGAGGTCCTGGTGAAGCTTTCTTCATGGAAGGTTTTTTGAACTGAATGTCTAAGCACAGTGGAAGTACAAGATTTCTCCAAGAACAGATGTTTCCAGCCTGTCAGGGTTCTCAGTCATTTTCTGTGTACGTCATCCCTGCTCAAAGCTCTTCCTCTGCCTAATTCAGATTAATTACTCAAAACTGAATCTCTTGTGACTTAGGTGAATATTTTATCTACCAACCTGTTGCCTCCTTTTGGTCAATTCTGTGTTGTTTTGTCCTGTTTCTTCTTCTGTTTTAGCTTCCCTAACTAAAGTTTTGGTTTAAACTCAGTGTGGACTGAACATCAGAGGAATGTTCTTCCCTTTCCTCAATAATGTATTTAGCTTTAATACAACTTGAACAAGGCTGATAGCATGTGGCTTTTGGAACATGAGTCACAACACCTCCAAAACAATTTGTGATGTCCCCTTTGGGATTACACAGGTTAGTCATGTGTTGGCTTGAAGTGTGGGCTGAAAATGTTTCAGCTCGATTGAAATCAAATTTCCAAATGTATTTATTCAGAGTGAGATCCATAAAGTGTAAACACCCCAGGACTAATGGTGCATGGAAAATAGAAAACACAACTCCTACTCATTTGCTGTGATAAATGATCACCTCCAAATCCTAATGGCCATGGCAGTCTATCAACATGTTCAGCTCCTACCCAGCACCAGGTGAATGGTGGTGGTGGGTGAGCGTGGAGCTCAAATTATATTGCTGATCTTGGCAAGGCCTGGATAATTTAACAAGCCTGATTAGATACTAAATAAATATTGGCTTTGCAACATGCTCACCAGTGTTTAACTTGGATAAAAGAGGCCACAAATACTGTTGCACTGGGTGATCTGGCAACAGGCACAAACACTTTAAAAGATCCATTCAGACTGTGACAAAAGTGTTTGAGAAGGAAATTTTGGTGGAATCCTGTTTTGCCCTAATGAACACCCTCTGTTCTGCAGCAAATGAAGAAAAAGAGCTAGTTCTTCCTCTCATTACTTCAATTTACATGTTCCTGGAATTTGAAGGTAAACTGGTTTTGTGAAAGGGTGAAGTCCCCCCTGGATGACAGGTTAATAGCTATGGACAGTTTCACAACGATGCAGAGAATTTAATGGTTTGACTTAGATCACAGAGTGCACTGGAGCAGGGAAGTGCAAAAATTAAGATATTCTCAGAAATGAGACTTAGGAGACTAGTTAGCTATAGTCCCTTTGTATGAGTCCCAGCATCCTGCAGGTGAGCTCACTTCTTTTAATACCATATTTATTGACTTTGGTAAAGTTTTCAGTGCTGAAGATAAGACTCATCACATCTGGCTGCATGCATATAGTCATTTAATATCATTTAGGTGCCTGTAAATTATCTCAGTTACAAGTGTGGTGGATAGGATAAAAGATATAAGGGAGAAGCAACACTTTTTGGAGCAGTAAATAGAAGGTACGTTAAGTTATTAAAGATTCTTTAAGGCATTTAAAATGTCCTGTCTTTAAGCAAGTGAATCTTGCTCTCTGTTTCCACTTGAGCTGGGTGCTTGTTACAGTCTACCAACTTTTAGTCAATATTACAAAGCCTAAAAGCACTTTGTAAGAACATTTGAGTAATCTCAGAACCAATCAGAGAAAGTCTGGGGATGAATTACTGGAAAGATCAGAAGTAAAGAAAAAATGATGAGATCAGACCAAGGGAGACAGGGCATTCAATTTATAGAGTCTGAAGGAATAAGGAAAAGTTTTTTGCACAGAAGAAGAAAATTATCAACTTTCCAGAGCCATAGGTAGGTCAGACATGAAGTCCTGAACATCAAATTCAGCTAGTGAAGTGGGCTTAGAAATAATGATGACATAATAATGATAATGATAATAATAATAACTACACCACCACCAATAATAATAATAATAATAATAATAAAATAAAAGGGCCACAACACCCACACAATAGTAAAGGTATGAAAGGTCTGGAACTGCCTACGTGGAGAGTGGAGAGGAGGTAGCGTCTCTTTGTTGGCATATTTAGAAACTAGCTGGACAGTCAAGGAAAGTATCACTGGAAATGAGTCTTGTAAGGACTCCTCCAGCTCTGTTAATATCTGATTCTCTGTCCCCTGGCAGATAACACAGGACTGCTCTTTACAGGGGTAAATCAGCATTGCTCTGTTATATCTATCTATCTGTCTATCTGATATATAAATATAACTCAAGAGTTGTGTTACCATGCTTCCACCATAGGTTTGTTCTCAGGATTTTCCTTATAATAATAGCCAAGAAAATACAACGAGTATCCATTTTTTGATTATACATAGATGCTTTCACTTACGAGTTTTTATTTCCTTACTCAATTAAAAAGTGTTGTTATATTCCTATTTTCTCAAAGTCCCCCAAAAAAGTGAGTAAATCAGACATTTCACTGACATCAACCAGTGTGGCCATCCTGCCTTACAGGAAAAATTTTAGACTTCTCTTGGAAGAAGCAGTTGCTCACCAAGGCTTTAACATGATTAAATATTCTATTTAAATCACCTTTTCCCTATTCTAGATTTTGAATTCATTGCAGTACTTTTTTTCAGCTTCTTTGAGTCATCCCCCGTGTCACTATAAACCACAATGAATTTGAATGGAACTATGCCCAGTTAGACCAGAAAAACTTTTAGTACACTACCCTGCCCAACCAATTTTAATTCCAGCTATCCACAAGGGAAATGTCAATCAACAAACCTGTGCATCAAGGTACTTGTTGTTTCAACCCTCCCCCTAATTTATGTTCCCAGAGGGCTCTGCAATGTAGCACATTATCCCTGCTCCCAGTAGTGAGCAAACCAGACCCACAGCACCCTGGGTGCTTGTCAGCATTTAATCTTGCCAAACTAAAATCTCATTCTGGTTAATTAGGTGCTGCTCCAGGTGTTTGGTAACAATTTTCTTAGACTAGCCCCACCAAGATCAAGAAATGAAGGGGGAGGGTCCTCCCCTCCCTCATCTCATCTCATCTCCAATCTCCTCTAGTTTATTAGCTTTAGTCCACAAGAAATGAGCAAGTACAAGCTGAAAAGATGTGTGTGCTTCCACTCCCCATGGCATCATAAATTATATGGGGTAAAGCATTACCTAATTCATTTAATTTGTCATGTTTTGTTCCTCTCAGAGGGAAAACTCAATGATTTTAAGAGCAAAAGTTTGGAGCTGTGATGGTGGAGGTTTTTTTGTTAAATGGGGAAAAAAAAGCTAAGTGGGATTGAAGGGGGAGCTGGCTGTCAGGTAGGTCTCAGAAACTTGAGGTTCAGTAGTTTCTGTCTTACTCTGGAGAAGACCTACAAGGATGTTGTGGCTGAGAGTGCCAGATTTATTCCAAATGGGGTCGTGTATAACGTTAATCTTCATGTCTCCACTGAATACTTCTTGTAAGTAATTGTAGGTACAACTGTGTGTCTGTGTCCACATCCTCACTCAGGTTTTAGGCATTCTTTAGTTTGTTGTTTGTTAATTTTTCCTTTAATCATCCAATAAATGTTGGATGATTAAAAATGTTATTTTTTTTAACAAAAATGTTCTTTTGCCATATCCAGCTTCTTAAGGGTCCACATTAATAAAGTAACTGAGCTAGCACCCTTCATATAATGTAGTTACGTTGACTTCCTTTTTTTTGTAAATTAGGACTTTTCTGACTGTCCTCATTTTCCTTTTTTCACTGTCTACTTATGAATATTTTTTTCAGTTAATTGTATGTAAACACATAGGTTACCCAAGGAAGTTGTGGATGCCCCCTCCCTGGAAGTGTTTAAGGCCAGGCTGGATGAGGCTTTGAGCA
Organism: Antrostomus carolinensis; assembly: GCF_000700745.2. Classification (NCBI taxonomy): domain Eukaryota; kingdom Metazoa; phylum Chordata; class Aves; order Caprimulgiformes; family Caprimulgidae; genus Antrostomus; species Antrostomus carolinensis. The sequence continues at coordinate 8,436 of NW_010286683.1, forward strand.
ACCTGGTCTAGTGATGGCAGAGGGGTTGGAACTAGATGATCTTTAAGGTCCTTTCCAACCCAAACCATTCTATGATTCTATGATTCTATGATTCTATGATTCTATGATTCTATGATTCTATGATTCTATGTATGAGTGAAAGCCTAGCTCAAGATTGACCTAAAATGCCCTTCCAATACTTTCTGCTTAAATTGAGGTAGACAGAACCTCAGATAAGATACTTTCCATTCTGACTTGTGCAAACATGAGTGGTAGATTACAGAAATTTTGGTAGACATTTGTTTCTGTAACCCCTCAGCTATCGTGTGGTGCAAAATCTCCACCCATAGTGGGTGCAGATTATAGCTACATAAGCAAATACATGAGTTCATGTTGAAGAGACACCTTTACTGCTTAATTCTATCTCAACATCACACTGGTAGTCGTCACTGTGCATTCTCCTTTACCCCATGCACCAATCTTAACCCTTGGCTAGATATAAAATTTATTGTTTGCTTTGAATACAATGGTTCTGACTTTCTGCTGGAGTAATTTCACATAAATTAACTTCTGTGGAGTTATAAAAAGTGATGCCATCTTCTAAAATGTCTCTTACTGTTTCATAATGATTTGGTTCATACTCTGAGGTATGATGGAGGCCTCCAGATGTAGGTGTTGCCTTCTTGATAAGGGATGTAGAAAGGCTCAAAAGTACAATTTGGTTTTGGATACAGGGATTGAACTCTTCAGAGGATTTTGCAGTTCTCATTTTCCCATATTTTAAATTATAATTTGTTTCTTCAAAATGAAACAAAACACAGGTAGTGTCATACTTGTCCTAAACATAAGAAATAATGTTGGAAGATTGTGTGTGTAAAAGCAAGACTTGATGTTGAAAATAATGTTATTAAAAGTACCATTGAAGTAAAATAAATCAACCTGTAGCAAGCCTCTGTGTCTCAGGGGACCATGAGTTACAAATGCATCTGCAGTTCATCACTCAGCCAGCACAGGATATTTTTAAAAATAGATCTCAGTATAAATATGTACATAGTCTAATCCTCTTTACACTTCCTATCATCAAGGAAAATTTAATCTTTTCAAGCAAAGGAATCCAGGAATTGTCTGAGAAGATGCTGGGCCATGATGCTAAGCATTTGGCACAATGGGAACTTGGATTTCAAATGAAACAGTTGGAAGGTCTGTCCCATGAGTTGTAAATCTTGCCCTCCAAAAGGCCAGTACAGAGAAGAAACCATAATATAGGAAGTCAATTGTGTTATAGGAACAAACCTTCCATATCAGAACAATTTTTACCACCTGACATCCTCCTCACCTGCAAAACTCTTATCTTTTGTGGCTTACCAACCACTTTAGTTCATCACACCATGGTAATGCCTGTGGTTTCACAATCACATGAAGTCTTCCTTTGCAAATATCTGCTTTGTAGCCCTTCAAAAGCTGTCAGATAGCTGACAGGCTTTCTGTCAAACTCTCAAAACCAGAAGCTCATACCCAGATCCTAAATTTCCCAGCATCTAACCGTGGGCAGACTCCTCTTCCCCCAAGCTTCTCACTTGTACAAAACCTCACCTGTGCCTGAGCACTCTTTCTGTGATGCCCAGAGGAAAAGCTGTGAAAACGAAAGGCCCAAAGGGTGCAGAGTGTTCCCATTTGTGTGTAATTCACAACCTTGTTCCCATGGGCTCTGCTGCAGCAAAAAAATGAGCTTTTCCCACTGACAGTCACAATCTTGCAGGACTATTAAAACCAGTTGGAAGGCATTGGGTTTTTCTGGCTTTCTCCTACAGGTGACGGCAGCTCTGCATTGAGATAGAAAGAACTATCCTACTTGAGATAACACAGTGAAGTAGAGTTGGAGTAACTTGAGTGTCTGTATTCCTCATTTGTCATGAAACTCCCTCCCATACCCTTGTTCCTCTATCCTGCAGCCAACACTTGATTTTTATTACTGGGCTGGTTGTCACGGAAACAGCCTAAAAAGAGGTTAGGTAATGTTGCAAGGCTAGATATAAGCAAAGCATTGAAAGAACTTAGGTTTAGGACTCTTGTGGCTGCCCTCAGATCTCATATAATGCTGATGCCAAAATGGGACTCAAGGAGGGTGTTCATTTGCAGGAGGCCACCATGGATTACAAGATTAAGATGACAATGATGTGAAAACCCTACAGGAAGGCTGAGGGGTGGGAGGAGGGGACTTTTTACAAGGGCAGGGAGTGATAGAACAAGGGGCAATGGTTATAAACTGGATGAGAGTAGATTTGGATGAGATATTAGGAAGAAATTCTTTCCTGTGAGGGTGGTGAGACACTGG
>NW_010286683.1:10806-19708 GCF_000700745.2 Antrostomus carolinensis
GCTTTGAGCAACCTGGTCTAGTGGAAGGTGTCCCTGCTGCTGGCAGGGGCATTGGAACTGGACGATCTTTAAGGTCCCTTCCAACCCAAACCATTCTATGATTCTATGAAAAGTCCCTCTCTGAGAGGTTTTAAAGAGCAAATGAAGGTGAATGCTGCAATGAGAATTTAGCTCTTGGAAATAGAACTTGCTTGTGACAGCAGAACAGGTCTGGCTCCATCGATGAAGATGAACCTACTGAAGCTCTCAGGCATTAAATGTGGCTGAGCTGTTCTGAGATGTCCCAGAAGAGGGCAATGATGTACACACAATCTAGCACAAGGCAGCAGCTCACTTCTGCTTGGGCTGTTTACCATCTTGGGGAATCTAATAATTTCTAAGACTTTTAGTTTAAATCTCCATTTGGCTCTGAAATTTCAGAGTGTTTGAGGTGAGTCCATAACTGGTGCTGGTGGTAGTCACTTTTGAAGTTAAAGGCATAATTTTTTTTAGACCTTTAATAAATATGGACCAAGACTCACTCATATCATGCAGTAGAGGTTAAAGTTCTCCTGGTGAGGTCATCTCAACAGGCTAGTAATGCTCAGTAAAGTATCTGTCTTGATTAGTAGAGCTGGTGTTTAAACCCTATTCTGCAGAGGACTGCAGATACCACTATCAGCCAAATACATAGGAAGAAGCTTACTTCCTAAAAAAAACCAAAAACAAAATTAAAAAACCCAACAAACAAAACCCAAAAAACTAATAATCTTGATATGGAACAAGTGCCACAGTTGTGATTTCAAGATTCCCTAAAGTGATGTCTACACTGATGTTTAGTATGGGCCAGATGTGTCCAACTGTTATGCTTTGTTCAATAAGTTTTATTTATTTATTTTTAAGAGGGTAGGTTTAGATGAGATATTAGGAAGAAGTTCTTCACTGTGAGGGTGGTCAGACACTGGAAGAGGTTGACCAAGGAAGTTGTAGATGCCCCCTCCCTGGAAGTGTTGAAGGCCAGGCTGGATGAGGCTTTGAGCAACCCGATCTAGTGGAAGATGTCCCTGCTGATGGCAGGGGGATTGGAACTAGATGATCCTTAAGGTCCCTTCCAATCCAAACCATTCTATGATTCTATGATAAGTTTTATGGCCTCATTTGTGTAATGTGAACTATTAAAATCACATACCAGGCTACTGGAAAATGAAGGTTAGTGGTCTGACTTGTCTCTCTCTTCTCAGGACGGAGGATTTGGGGTGTCAGCAGCCAGAAATCAGCAATAAGGAAGTAGAGAATGCTTGGTAAAGGTTCTCTCTTCTTGAGGCCTGTATCCTCAAGGAGAACAAGGTGGAGTAGGGTCTACCTCTTTACCTGGTAACTCTACAGAGCTACCAGAGTTGCACGAGGTGTGTTTGTGTGTGCATGTGTGTGTGTGCAGTGCAGACAGTTATTAGGTGCTGCCTTAATTTCAACTTAAATGGTCTTTATATCTCTCATAAGTCTTTCAGGTGTAGAAGACATCTTAAAAATATGCCCATTGTGTGTTCCAGGGATCTCCAGTATCACAGTGAAAGACTTACCAGGCAGCACTTACCAAATTGTTCCCCTTCTGAAGGAGCAGAGCTCTTGCCCTGGAACACATGTGTTAGGAAGAAAGAGTTCATTTACATCCCATGTTTTTCCAGTGCTTCTTGCTCCTGTCCATACTCCCCAAGGTCAAACCTTCATTGGCATTGTAAAACCTAGCAATTAGGCAATGTTTCATGATGCAACCAAGTCACTGTTGGAATAGAAGCTTTAAACTCCTATTTCAAGGGGACTGGCATTGTTGGAGGGATCTTCAAATTTCTGCCTCATTGTAGTAATCCTGTACTATGAGGTCATAGAAGCCACTGGTTGGCATCTTTCCTGGAGAGATGAGTTCATGACCTCCCCACTTTTTCTCTTGAGAATGGTTGCTTACACCAGTCATAACTTGTTCTAGGCACTGGCCAGGTTTTGGTTTGTGCACTCTGTTTTGTGTTGAAAGAAATGGACCATATGACTGAGAAAAGCATCCTTGAGTATTTTGTGTGCCATATTACTTCAATTACAACCAGCTTTCTGAGCATCTCTCAGTTTGTGGACAACACTGGCTTCAAGCAGTTGGATGAAATGCAACAGCTCACCATGTGAGAAGCTGAGAAGGAGCTCTGAGGGTGTTATTAGTGTCTCAGTGGTGAATTTAGGCATCTAAAAACCAGTAGGGCCATCAGTTGTAGGAGCTGATGCATTTTTCAGGGCTGCACTCATTGGGACTGTAACCAAGCTTTGGACCTAGATCTCAGGGGTCAGCTCTTCTGGTCAGAGCCACACTCAGTGTCAAAAGTATTATTTTTTCCCCCAGTTAGGAAAGTTGCCCAGACTGTGCCCTCATTTATCCCATAATAACCTTGCAACATTAGCAAGTGTCTCCATAGGGATCTGAGGACATTTAGCACCTCTCAGAGGGGACTGGCCCTAAAGCTTTGTTTTTCTACCAGAAACCCTTTTTTGCAAATGGTTTGTGGAAGCTGTCAGTAACCCTGATGGGCTGAAGGTTGTTAGCAATTTGGTTTAACAGTTCCTTGTGGTTATTTTTTTCCCTCTGCCCCTTAACTGAAGTGGAAAACAGAAAGTCCTGTCAGCATATGTGCATCTGCTTTTGAAATCTGCCAACAACATGACATGGCATTCGTTGTGTCTTGCAGACCAGTGCATCCTTGAAGCAATTTCCAGAAGATCTTTTTGATGAGGATGGTACAGATACTTCTCCTTAATAAGACCTGCAGGATGCTGTGGTAGCAATTATGAAAGAAATGGTGCGAAGAAAGATTTTCTCAGGTCACAACAGGATTTCTAAGGGTATTTTTTTCCTAGGCTCAAAATAGATAACTTCTATAAACTCTGCGAAACAACTAATGTCAGGTTTGGTGACTATTGGATAGTTCTCAGGAGATGTTTGCCTCTGCAATGAACCTGCTGAATGGTCTTCAGTGACTCATTTTGCATCCATGGGCCTCTGCTTCCCCATCTATAAATTGAGGGTAATGGTAACAATTTCCTTTCCAGTGTTTTGAGAGATATTTACAATACAGGTCAATACACAAGACCATTGGCAACTGCTGTGATTCTCTTCCCTCTCCAAATGCAAAACTGTGTACCTTTCATTTAATGTGTCTGCACCAAATTATGGAAAATTATATGGTCTATGTAGTACATTTTAGAGGGGAAATAAGGAGAAGAAAAAAGAAAATGAAAGAGAGATCTCCAAGAGATAATATTTGGAGTTGCCCAGCTGTATTTCTAATGTCATGTCTCAGATGCTGGTCTTGTTCCAGAGGCAGAAGTTCCTTCCAACTCTATCAGGAAGGGAAAAAAAGCCACTGTCAATAAACATATTTGGGGTACTTTTCTCTTAATGATTTTGGAGCAAACTTCTTATTTATTTTTTCAGGAAAGTTTTGAAGCAAACCAGCTACAGGCTGCAGCTGGGGTTGGCTGTGTGCATGCCAGATCTCTAAAAGAAAAGCTTTTTCTGGGAGCTTTGGTGTGTAGACCCAGCTACTATGTTCTTTAAGTTAGGAGAGCACAACATGGGTCAAATGATGGGTGAGAGGTTGGCACAAGAGGTTATGTGCTATAAAGGAATGACCACACTCTGAGGTTGCAGAGATGAGTCATGTCATCCATGAAGAAAACTCCTCTGTGAGTGCAACTGTGGTCTATGTCCACTTCTGTGAACGTGCTTGCCAAACACTGTGGGTGGTATCTTTAAAAGTGAGAGAAGATGAAGTATGGCACAAGGACACACAATGAAAGCTCATCTAGAAGAACTTAATCTGGGGAGCTGGTGTGGGTGAGGCTTACACAGAATGATTCTCATGCAATTATGAGATTTGGGTTATACCAGTTCAGACCATTTTAGGGCTGCTCCGATTTATGGACTGTCACTGGGATCTAGAGGAGAGTCATCCAAGGGAAACTTTTAAAAAACAGTATCATCAGAGCCTTCCCTCATATTGACTTTATTTTGAAGCTTAGACCTTGGCTGTGCTAAAGCCAATGAGGGGTTTTGTTGACTTCAGAGTAGTTAGGCCATAGGACCTCTCCTTCTTGAGGAAGTTTCTAAGCTTGAACACAAAACAGAACAGTAATGCAAAGGAGCTGCTGTTTTCTATAATTGCCTTCATTGCTGACGTTCTATTTTTCTTCAGTCAATCAACTCCTGCCTTAATTATACTTTAGAGAGCCTATAGACACCAGTATTTGTGGGGCTGATTCCCAGAAGCCTTTACAAACCTGCCTTGTTTTTAAATGGACTGAATTGTGTTGCTTGTTAAAATAAATGCACTTGTCAAATCCCTTTCTTCAACAACCTTGCCTTACACCTCGCCTTGACAGGGTAATAATGTCTGTAAAAACAACCTAGAGGCCATTTTCTACCTACAGCCACTCCTCAGCCCTCAAATCAATGGCAAGAAGGGGGTGAGGGAGTAAGAAATAATAAGCCTGCATGCTGGGATAGTGTCACAGGGTCTTCACAACAGTGATGTGGCCCTTGTGGCCAAGAAGGCAAGTGGTCTTCTGGGGTGCATTAAGAAAAGTGTGACCAGTAGGTCGAGGGAGGTTCTCCTCCCCCTCTACTCTGCCCTGGTGAGGCCACATCTGGAGTATTGTATCCATCTCTGGGCTCCTCAGTTCAAGAGAGACAGGGAACTTCTGGAGAGAGTCCTGCAGAGGCCACAAAGATGATTAAGGTGCTGGAGCATCTTTCTTATGAGGAAAGACTGAGAGAGTTGGGTCTGTTTAGCCTGGAGAAGAGAAGACTGAGAGGGGACCTTACCAATGTTTATAAATATCTAAAGGGAGGGTGTCAAGAGGATGGGGCCAGACTCTTCTCAGTGGTGACCAGTGATAGGACAAGGGGCAATTAAGCTGGAACAGGGGAGGTTGCACTTAAAAATGAGGAAAAAAGTCTTTACTGTGAAGGTGCCAGAGTTCTGGGACAGGCTGGCCGGAGAGGTTGTGGAGTCTCCTCCTCTGGAGAGATTCCAAAACCACCTGGATGCAGTCCTGTGCAACCTGCTCTAGGTGAACCTGCTTTGGCAGGGGGGTTCGACTGGATGATGTCCAGAGGTCCCTTCTAACCCCTACCATTCTGTGATTCTGTGATGGAGAAACCGAGGCACAGAGAGATGATATAAGTTGTCCAAGCTAATTTAACAAACGAGTAGCTAAGACAGAAAAAAGTCTGTTTTCTCCATCCTCCCAGTCAGATGGAGCTCAGTGCTTAATCCTACATTATCACTCATTTTCTAATGCAGTTGTAATGTAAAGGAAGAAGGACAGAACTCTGGGGAGTCAACATGAATTCTACTCTCCCATCCCAGGATTAGATTTACTCTGGGACCTTCACAGCTATCAGCTTCTGGACTTGAAGCCTTCTCTTGTGGCCTTTTCAAGAAAGAAGCCCAAAGGAGTGCCATTTGCACACCTCCCGGTGCAGCCAAAGAGTTAAATCACTCCTCATCACTGTTGGAGTGGGATACAGAAATAATTTTCCCTAGTGCATCTGCTGCTGCCAACAGAACTTGGTGACAGCTTTATAAATCACACCTGAAGCAAATAAAAATGCTGTGTTCAAAATGAACCCTTATCTCTTCTTGTTTGTGTTCGGCTATTCTGTCTCTAAAGGTCACGGGTGGAAGCAGAAGGAGCCGTCACAGGGTGATGTATGTTGCCTTTGGCACTAGGTGACTAATTTGCTGTTAGGGCACAGTAACACGAAAGTGAACGTCAGAAGTGGAGGAGGGGGGAAGAAGAGAAGAGGTGAGAAAAGTTATGAAGCAAGCACACATGTTAAAGAAAAGTGAAAGGGAAAAAAGGAAAAGAGAGATGTATCTGCATAGCCTCCAAAAACCATGAACCTCCATGCAGCTGTTGAGGAGAAATGGGAAGGACAGATGAAAACCAAAGATTTCAGTCAGCTCCCCTCTTATTTTTTTTCAGTAAATGATGGAGAATCACTTTCTTTTGTATCCAGGGGGAGAAGGTTCTCTTTTACTTGGTACTTCCCAGATGCCGTCTTAATCTAGTTTGGACACTCTCTGCATAACTTATCAGGGCTCACCATGATAAAAATGTTCTATTTACTCATGTAATCACTAACTTTTCAGCCTGGAAAGGAGGTGGGAAGAGGGATGGGAGCTATTACAGAGCAGTGTCCATTATACTTGCTAATAAGGTAATAAGAGGGTTCAGACCAGGGAATTTCCCTCAACATGTGTATAAGGGCTCTAAAACTACTGTCTGGACTGAGTCATCACTTCTGATAGGGCATTTGACCTTGATTTCAAAGCATTGGGTGATGTAAAACTCACTGCCCCTTGGGGGAATTATTTTAGTGGTTAATACCCCAGACTCTAAAAAAAATCAGGGATTTAGTTGAACTTCTCATGTTAACTCTGTACCACTGGATCTTGTTATGTCTCCTGATAAACTACAGCATCTGCCTATGTTCGGGAAACAGCAACACATGGCAAAATTTTAGCAATCAAATCCCTCCTAACTTGTCTGAAATGGATAGAGTATCTCATAGGATCATAGAAAATTCTGAGTTGGGAGGGACCCACAAGGATCATGGAGTCCAACTCCTGTCCCTGCACAGGACAATCCCAACATTCAGACCATGTCCCTGAGGGCCTTGGCCAAATGCTGCTGGAATCTTGTCAGGCTTGGTGCCATCAGCACCTCCCTGGGGAGCCTGTTCCAGTGCTCCACCACCCTCTGCCTCAAGAACCTTTTCCTCATGGCCAACCTCACCCTCCCCTGCCACATCTTCCTGCCATTTCCTCTGCTCCTGGCATTGGTGGCCAGAGAGAAGAGATCAGTGCCTGCCCCTCCTCTTCCCCTTGTGAGGAAGTTCTAGACCATGATGAGATCTCTCAGTCTCCTCTTCTCCAGGCTGAACAAACAGTTCTTAACACTGATTTAACTAAAAGGAAGTTTACTTAATTAAAAAAAAAAATAAAATCTAGGAAAATCAGTGAAAATTGATTTTGTCATGGTGCAAGCAAACTGTTCCTCTCTAAGACTGTTATCTTACAAACTCACACCCAGAGAGCACATCAGTTATCCTGAACTGCAAGAAATGCCTAATACACAATGATTTGTAACTTTAGGGATACACGCCCTTTATGGCAAAAATCATTCTTCTTATTCAAAGAAAAAGCACAGACAGACAATTTCCTTAAGGTCCCCTGGCAAACCTTGGTGTTGAAGCAATCAAGCAAGCACAAGCAAGACCTTTTTAATGTATGTCAAAGTGGACACCACAAACCTTAGTCACCTGAGAAAATTTAAGCCAATTCTTGCCCAGCTCAGCAACTCAAAGCACTTTGAAAACCTGAAGGAATTAAACCCCATGTCCTGTCTGAGGTAGGTGAAGTATTTTTATCCCCATTTTATGGCTGAGTAAACTCAGACAGCAAGAGGTTAAGTGACTTGTTCAGTGTCACAGTTGGTTGGGGAATGGAAGAGGTGAAGCAACAGACAGAGGTTGATCTGGGGGGTGTGTATGTGTGTGTGCATGTGTGTTTATGCACATTTGCTCAAGAGTTTCTTTCCCTGTAAAGCACATAACTCCATTTCACAGAGTGATAATTTAAAATATGTGCCTTGTGCTGGAGGTGGGAGCAGAGCCTGTGGATGAAAGAATCAAGATGAGGTCAAAGAGGAACACAAGGACAAGTTGGCACAATAGTAGCTGGATAAAAGGATTAAGGAGTCAGTTGGGTGGTAGAAACAGGAAACGCTGTCTCTTTCTGAAGGGATTGGAATTAGTTCAAAGTGCCCTGCATGGAATGTAAAAGCTCTGGCCTTTGTGGGGAGCAGGCAGGCCCAGCATACATGTTTAGATGTGACCCAGCAGGGCTAGAAGCAGGATAGATAATACTTTGAGCCAAGACTCTAAAACTAAGGAACCAAAATTCAGGTCCTTGCTTCTTTTGCTGCTTTCTTGGGTAACTTGAGCAAGCCAGAAATTATTTCTACATAGCGTCCAAGATGCCCATTCATTTGGGACTTTAAGTTACACGAATTATGAAACATACTGCACAAAGGCATCATTTGACTTATGATTTGTGGTTTTCACTCCTGCCTTATGTTTGATTGCTTTTTCAAAGCTGTCACCTATATGAACCTAGAAATTCCAAACCTGACTTCAACCATCATCCTCCCACAGTGGTGTCAGTTTGCTGCTATGGAGACAGTGACATCATGAGGATGTCCAGCAGATGAAAAATTTCAGGTGATGAAAAAACAATTGGGATCAGACACATTTCTCTGAAACACAGATCCTGTCTGATTTTCCATGCTTGTTCTGAACTGAACAGAAATTGTGCATTGTAGAAGAAATATTCCATTTCAGATAGAGAGGGAATATTTGGGTTTGTGTGTTTTCTGCATGTCTGCCAACTCAGCTATAGAGTAAGATAATTTTTTCTTAAAGTAACTGTCCAGGGAGAGCAAGAGACAGCTTCAGCAGGTGATGGACTGAGTATGTGGAGAGCAATGCTCACTGGAAATTTCTCCTTGGGTGTAGAAGAATCTTAGGAGTTTGTTTCAGTTGTCAGTGTGGATAACAGCAGCCAGTTGGGTTCCTTCAGGTGTCTTTGACATGCAAAAATTGCTGACAGATCTGACACAGAGTCAATGGAAGACCTTCAGGAGCTGGTGACCAGTCAGACTATCAGAGAACACTTCGAATGGTCCTATGTGTGAGCAACTGAATCAGGTCCCTGATGGGTTTTCTACGATCCCACAAAAGGACTGTGGCAGTAAGCCCTGGTCTCTGCTCTATTAGATGTTAAACAACATCTCTGCTCATAGCTCTGTAATTCCT
>NW_010286683.1:19746-21008 GCF_000700745.2 Antrostomus carolinensis
CCATATCCTCAACTGCAGGAAGATGATCTGGAAAACCACCAGGAAGAAATCTCAAAAACCATAACCCATACCTTACTGAAGGGTAGCATCAAATACAGAAATTTTACCCCAGTAAATATTTATGTAACTTGTATTTAAATCTCTGATAAAAAAATCTCCATGCCTTCTCTAAAGTGACATATCCTTCCACCATATTACAGGTGTCACTAGAAAGTTTTCCCAAAGACAACATTCATGTCATGTCTCTCTAAACTTGAGCTGTTTAAACACTTACAGATAAACTTGTCCATCCTGGGCTCCCTTTATAGTCAATCAAGGTGAACAGGCATTTCTAAAGATTCACTGAAACCATTGTACATTTCTGGGTCAGGATAACATGTTCTGTCCTTGACTTCACTGCTTCTGTGACTATCTTCAGTAGCACAAAGAAATCCTGTCTGTTATTTTATCATTTCCCTGGAAGAAGTAACCTTTTGATTTTCCCACCTAGTGTACATGGCCTTTGCAGAAGTCTCTTACATGTTTAAGATAGTTCTTTGATTTTCCTTCCATCTTTTTACTTCCAGATTAACGAATTATTTCCTTCTGTGTTTGATCATATCATTTTTTCAAATATCTAATAATTTTTACTACTCTCCATTCCCAACTGATCTCAAAACCATGTTAGAAACAAAAATAATGATAAAAATTACCCAAAAAGAGAGAGAGAAGAAGGACATATAATCTAATAACAAGTACGCCTAACAATGAATTTTGTAGACTTGGCCTAAATCTTGCCTGTTGGGGTCTTCCATATGGGCCTCCTTCAGACAAGAAAGATTTCCTCAGAAAGGCATTTAACCCTTGACTTTTCCTTAGAGGATGACAAAAAGATGACTAGTGACTCCAAAAGAGCAGTCATGGTTTGGACATGACAGACACCCATCTAGGAGGGACCACCAGCTTGTCTTTATGGAAGCCAGCAATCCCAGAAACCTCCAGGAACCAACCTTCTGACGCTGTTAGCCTTTGCCACCTTAAAACTAGTGACCCAGAAGAGCGGATGGCACCTAAAACTCAGATGCTAAATACTGGGTTTGTATTGGTTTTGCTTGATCCTCTCCATTTGGATTCCTAATTGAATTACTTGAGTTGTGTGTAGCACCAAGGCAGTAATTACAGAATATCTTGCATTCGGCTGTGCTTCTGCAGAGACTGAGCAAATAGGATTAGAATTCTTCCTCCTAAATCGACAGTGCAAATTAAATGTTTATTCTTTCATG
>NW_010286683.1:21045-31587 GCF_000700745.2 Antrostomus carolinensis
AAGATCTCAAATGATTTGGAATCATGAAAGAGAAAAGTCGGACTTCTGATTGAAAATGTTCTGTAGGTTTGAGGCTTTTTTTCCCATCTTTTTTCTCTCTTTGGATTGAGATCAACCCATTAACTAAATGCATTTATGTTATTCTTTTTTTATTATTTTTTTTCTTTCATTTTTTAAAGTCTGTAAGGTGTTCTAGTCAGAACCGATTGTTTTACTTTTATAGCCTGCAAAATTCCAGGCTTAAAAGGATACTGTCAAGTCAAATTTGACTCCAAATTAAGTTTTGGTCTGGGAGTCAAGAGACATGAATTCTAATCCCAGTGACCTGCTGTGTGACCTGCTTCATCTCTTTGTACCTCGGCATGCCTCCAGGTAAAATAGAGATACAATGCTTCTTTCTGTAATGACCTGTACCTCTCATGATGGTCTCACACTTCCAGGTACCACAAGACAATTTTACCCTCTTAAAGAGGAATTACATGGAAAGAAAGTTTATTTAGTAGCCAACGAAACAGTTTGTGGAGCTACTTTTAACATTACTTGGCCAAAGTTATAGAATCATAGAATGGTTTGGGTTGGAAGGGACCTTAAAGATCATCTAGTTCCAAGCCCCCTGCCAGCAGCAGGGACACCTTCTACTAGATCGGGTTGCTCAAAACCTCATCCTGCCTGGCCTTGAACACTTCCAAGGAGGGGGCATGCACAACTTCCTTGGGCAACCTGTTCCAGTGTCTCACCACCCTCACAGTGAAGAATTTCTTCCTAATATCTAATCTAAACCTCCCCTCTTTCAGCTTAAACCCATTTCCCCTTGTTCTATCACTCCCTGCCCTTATAAAAAGTCAGTTATAAAAAGTCAGTTATAAAAAGTGATCCCTATTGCAACTTTGCTGACGCCAAATGGTGCTGAACAGCGTCCAATGTGTACATTCTGCTTCCTGAGGGACGTCAGCGGTGAAACGCAGCCAGTTAGAAAATGCAACCCAAAGAAAATCAATCTCTGCTCTCCACCTGCTCTGACAAGTTCACTTACATCCTTATCAGTGTTAGTCCCAGCTCTGACCTCACACAATTTTGGAAGTCACTGGTGAGGCTGTGGGAAGGATGCCAGCTTTCTGAATCCTGCAAAATTTGACCTCTTTTTTTCTGTATCATCCTTCATCCTATCCTGCTTTCAAGGGTTATTCCAGAAGGAACACATGGAGAATATTTTATTGTATGATGGTGGCAAAGCAGCAAGTATCTTCTAGAGCAACTCTTTTGTGTTTAGGGCTTTGGCAAATCAAACATTTCTCCCTTTCTCCTCCCTATGAGGAGTCTTTCTCCTGCTCTATGAATCCCTCCACATGCAATAAGACCAGTTGTCAAAATAAAAGAGTATCTGTGAGTGTTGTGTGGAGCACGGAGAAGAAGAGAGATCACAACCCTACCTGAGATTAGTCTCTAGCTGCAGAGACTGTGGGAATCAATAGAACATCTGATTTAAGCTTGACCACTGACAAGCTTTTCCCTCTAGGCTGACACAGCCATATATGAATTAATTCCTACTCACTCAAGCATAGAAATACCTACCTTGTGGTAGAGAAAATTCAAGTATTAACCTCACACTTGAATTTCGCTTTCCAAGACACCTTTACCTGGCCATGGGTGGTGGATGATATCCCTGATGGAGGGATACTAAAAGGAATAATGTAGAAAGGGATTTCTCTCCCCCTCTCAAGTCAGGCCACTCAGGTGGTGGACCTTGGAGGATGCCTGATATATACATGCACCAGCTCCAGTGACAGATGGTGACCAACTTACTCTTCCTACTCAAATAGACCATTGCTTTGCCCATCTGCAGAGAGTAGAGTCCACACTCCCCATTCCTGAAGCCATTACTTCTATTCTTTCAGATGGAAAAAAAAAAAACCCAGGCCATTTATTTGTGGGTAGAAGAGACGAATATGACTATTGGGATTGGGGAAGGCAACATTTTGACAGACAACCTGTTTAAGTGCATTCCTTCATGTTCCTTTTCAATGTAGCCCATGATGATGTTTAATCCTCAGCAGTGTCCTACTTACCCAAAACAGCTGTGGGTTTCCCACCCAAAGGGGAAATCCACAGGTTTTGCATCTAATTGGTGGTCTTGCTGAACTGTGTTGCAGCCCAATGTTCTGAAAACCCCTGACAGATATGGCTTGGGGCCAAGCAATGGTTTGAATGGTGGTGATTTTACAAGCCCTTCCTTGTGTGGCTATTTTCATGCCCCCTTCCTCACTCTGGGAAACACTAGGGGACAGTCATAAATTTGTGATACATCATCGCTTGCACTCTAGGCTGAATGCAATATTCCCTCAGCGAGGCTTCATTAAGAGGAAATTCATGCCTTAAACACCTTGCAGCCTACATTTTTGACAAGTCATCACATTTTTGTGTGCCCTGCTTTATTTTAAAGCCCCTGTAGTAATGACATTCCTGAACAAGGGCTGCTTTGCAGCTTGCAAAAGGGGAGCCTTTGTCATCTGGGAGCAGTGGAGAAGGAAAAATGTGCTGTGGAATACGTATTACAGTGCAGAGGAACAACCTATTGTGGAATTTTGTCTTCTTGGACACCCATACTGCTGTCCCCTTTTGGCTGGCAGGTCAGAACAGAAAGAAACTCAGTGTCTTAAATCAGTAAGGACATTATCACATATAAGCAGGGCATGTTGAAACTTCTATAATAGCACAGAAAAGTCACTCCAGAGGTTCTCCTCAGAATTAAAACAGCACAAATCAGAATAGAATGAGACATCTTTTAAAAGAAATATTTTAATTGAGAAATTAACTAGACAGGGCAATGCTTTCCAGCTTGGAAGACTAAGGAGAACTACCCAAATCCATGAAACTAGTTTAAGCAAATCTGCTTGACTTTACATTCATATAACCCACTAGGTTATCACAGTAGGAGATACGTTGGTCAAATGCATTGGTTTCCATCCATTGGTCATCTTAAATCATGACAACTGGCTCCAGAGCTCATCTAAACCTTCAGGACACAACAGATTTGTTTGCTTTCAGAGGTGATAGGAGCTTCAGGTCTTTAAAGTAGACTTCTCCCTGGAGTCTTGCTGATGTATTGGGTAAATGCATTGGTAGAGGATGGTGACTTTGGGGTTTAGGAGGCTTTGTATTTATTTCATTTTTATTGATGTGGCAATTTAATAGAGGTAAAACAAAAATCAAAATCACTTACCTATCACTTATCAGCCCAACAGCCAGTGAAGATCCCCAGGATCTCCACAAGACATACTGATTCGAAGCGTAGACAGTGCACTGCTGCTGCCTATGCAATCTCTGCAGTATGCTTTCTTTTTGGACCTGAGCAAGGTCATAAACCATGGAAAAACTCTAGGTTTGAAGTCACAGATTGCATATGGGATAAAAGCGAGGAAGGATTCATGGATCTAATCTCACATCCTCAGACTTGGAATGACCAGTGGAGTTGCCAGCCCCAGACTCTAAGAAGTATTTGAACACCAGGGTCTCCTGGAGGCCAGAGGGAGTCAGGAGCTTAAGTTGCTTAAAAAATTTGGGCCTTGGTGTCACTTCTGTCCTGTGAAAAGGCTTTACAAAAGTTAATGGGCTCAAGAAGATTATTTATTAATTATGAATAAAAAGGATTGACAATGATTAGAACAAGAATATCCCTTTTCATTGTAGTTTAAAAACAAATATGCATTAAGAAGAGGAAAAGAAATCCACTTGAAAAGTCCAGCTTTAACCTAAACAGGATACAGAAAAGCTTTCCCCAAGGGAGTGATTGCAATAGGCAGACTCTCTGCTGAAATACATGGAAGAGGTCTCTGCAAGGAGGCTGGACAGGAGCAGAAGGTGGCAAAGACATAGCCTAGATTAGGTGACTGGTCTAAGGTTTGCAGGGAAGGGCAGTAGACTCAAAAACTGACTCCACACCTTTTAACTCCTCAAGCTGTGCCCAAGTTGATCACCTACTTCCTTTTTAATCTTGCTTCACTTTTTCCCAAAGACCTGTATGGGGATAAATATCTAAAAGCTGCTTCAAATAGCTTATCCTCCCTTTGAAAACATTTTAACATTTGCTTTTCTTCCACTCCATGGATTTCTTCATTTTCTATCCCTTCTCTTTGCCTTCAGTCAAGAGGATGGAATAAATTAGCAAGCAGCATGTGGACCTCTGCTCTTGTTAGTTACACCTAAATACTACTAAGCCTATTAAGTTTATTCCTAGAACTGTCCTGTGGTAGCACCCCCAATAACTTTTCTGTTCAGTAGATTTCATTTCCTTTGTTCTTACTTAATTTACTTGCAGCCAGGGCCTCCAGCAACTGAGCCATTAGCTTGCTGCTAATTAGCTGGCACTAACAACCTCTTGTTATTCAGGAGGCTTGGAGAATGTTTGCTCAGAGTCACATGGTGGGACAGCCTTTTAAGAACAGCTGTCCTGTCTAATTCTGCCTTTCCCCTGGCTCCTCATATGGGTATCCAAGCTGACTCCACTGGCACTGCCAGGGGGTATTTTATAACAGATGGAAAAGAAGAGGAAGTTATTTTGTGACACTCTTTTCTCTGGAGATTTTTCCTCCTCTGATGTGTTTGTGAAGGGTCAGGGACAATGTGAGTTGTGACTGTAGCACCTGTCACCGCAGGAAGAAAAGGAGAAGCCGTTGCCTCCCTCCCACCTGCCTCTTCTGCAGCAGGAGGTCTGTGATTCTCCTCACTCATCCTGTTATCTGTCACCATATGCTCCTCACTGAGGTCCTTGATTTGGGTGTTCACATCATGGTGCTACTCTCTTCTGTTCTGGGATGTTAACCATAATTGCCAGAGGACTGGCAGATGGGCGTCCCAGTGCTGGGGAGGATAACACACCTCTGGCTGGTGGGTTTCCCAGTCACCTCCTCCCACCGCCGTATGGGACCAAGGTGCCACCCTACTCCATGGTATGACAGAAGTTATCCTATCACACAATCTGGAGCATGAACCTTGGTTATCAGGACATGCCAGCAGGTTGCAAAGAGCTGCAAACCTCCATGTATTTGCCCCACTTGCCAGTAGATCAGATGGTGTTTTTCTTGGCAAGTGGAGAGGTCTGGTGATCCAGGGAACCCAATATCCCTCCCCACACCTTCCACAAGCCCCAAAAATGCAACTTCTGGCACTTGCCAGTGACCAGGTGCCTCTCTTTGCTTGGCAGCAAAACAGGAAAGGAGTGAAGCAGGGAAACACACACTCACATGAGGAATTGCCCTAGTAAGGCTTGAGAAGAGACTGTCTTGGAGGTGTTTGTTATTCCTGGGCAAGGAGGATGCATTTGGACACCATTCCCTGAGGTGAGGTGGCTGTAGGCTGCCAGAAAAGGATGGAGACAGGCAGTAAAAGCTGATGTCTTCTGGCATCTTGTTTACTCAAACCCTTCTGCCTTGTGATGATTCCTCTGAATCCATGTCTCAATCATCTGAAATGTATGTCCAGTGCATGGGGTGCTCTGCACTTGTCAGAGACCTGAAATAGGGTGCCAGAGGTGCCACTGTTCTATGAAAGCTCTGGCACCTCCTCTGTGAGATGCCAGGGTCCTTCTGGGAGAGATCAGTCTCTATCCGAGAAAGAACAACACAGTATTTTTTAAGGTCAGCTTTTCAGTGAGTCACACAGAAGGAGGTAGCACCTCTGGGCTCTGGCTTGCACCGCACCATGTTGTCCTTTACACCATGATTTGGTTCTCCTGCATGTGTTTCACATCTCCCCTTCTGCTGCTAAGCTCTGGCAAGGCAAGCTGCATGCACAGGGAAGAATGATATCTATTCCAACATCACCTTGGGCAAACCATGAAACTCACTTTACAATCAATCAGCCTCATAAATCCTTCACCCTTGGGCTGGGAGGGAATTCTGCAGCCTCCAGAAGAGGAAAAGCATCACATGCTTCGTGTCTGATCTATGGGTGTTTAAGGGTTTCACCAGTGATGAGAGCAGAAAACTAGAGGTGTTTGTTTTCAAACCTGCCTTTCCTCTCCCACCTTCATGTCCCTCCTCTTTCTGAGAAGTTAAAGTGTTCCTGGCTCTGCCCCAGCTTCTCTGCAGAATCCAAATCAAAGTGGGAGGCTGCTTGGGAGGCTGCTCAATGTGCTTATTTATCATTTCACTGACAGCTGCACCCCACAGCTCCCAAGAAGGGAGGAAAACCCAAAGTGTGGCTGTGTTTCCTGCGATACAGCTATTATCATCTCCCCATGACCTTGATCAGGAAGGCATAAGAAAGGAGGGGGAGCAGAGCTACAGGAGAGTGCCATAAGCTTTGCTGCCTGGTAGACCCTGTGCTGTTGCATCCACTGCAGGAATAGGTGGGGAGGAACCAGCCCAGGAGACCCTGTTGTGATCAACAGCCCACAAAGCCTCCTTGTGCTGCTTAAGGCAAAGCAGAGGGAACTACTGTCCAAAATCACTTTTGCTGACTTGCACAGAGGATGCATTTGATCATCGCTGGCTCCCAGTGAGCATCACAAGAGCGGAGCAGCCCAACTGGAGGGCACCGTGCCCAGTGACATTGTGTGACTCCAAAGGAGAGGTCACTTTGGCACTGTATGCCCTTGTCCATCAAAGATACCTGCTACTCTGAGTCACGTAGGCAGGCTCAGTTCCAAATCCCCTTCCTCCCTCATTGTGACTTTTCATCCCTAAGTTTGGATGGGTTTGGTTTATTTATTTTTTTAACAGAATAAGTCCTTTTTTCTTCCCTTTCTTGCAGGATAAAAAGTTTGTTTAGTCATAGTCAGACTGGATTAATGCATCAAAGAACATTTGTAGTTGAGATTTAGCTATTAGAAAAAGCATAAGAGTTAGTGTCAACATGTGTATATGCATTTATATGTGTGTATATACATATGTATATATTCATATAGATATATAAGTATGTACATCCATATACATAAACTGTTATATGTGTTTGTACCCAGTTGCTACAGAATGTTTGATATTTGCAGTTATATTTAATATACATGTAATTATGTGTGTATATGTATGCTTACATGCATGTGCAAGTGTATATATTAATAAATATATGTATGCTTACATGCATGTGCGTGTATTAATAAATTAATATATGTAGGCAGAAAGAGGGGGACATACGTGACATAATGGAATGACTTAATAACCCTTTAAACAGTTCATGGTTCCTCTGTTACCCTCATGTTCTCTGACTCCCACTAATAATATATGGCATAATTTTGTCTAGAGACAGCTAACGCTTCCTCATTTTCCTGATCCAATGTCAGTATCATTTAAATGTCCTGATCTGATGTTGGGGAAGGTTTCAATATGATCCCAAGAGTGAGATTAAGACACAAACAAGGTCTTAAAACACCTTTTATTATAAAAAGAGAAAGTAATAAAGAGATTAGCAATAGGACAGGAGGGAACAGAAGATGGAAATCAAGCAAGGAGCTGGGATAGGGCAGCAAGAATAACCACCACCACGGGTTCTGGGGCGAGGAGAAGGTGAGCGGAGGGGGGCCAAGGAGGTCTCAGTTGTTTGTTCCAGCAGAGGTGCGGCGTGGTCAGGCAGTCGTTCTCTCTATCTCTCTCCTTCTCTCCCTCCTGTCCTTGCCTGTGCAGGTCCTCCTTAAATACCCCTTTGAGGGCTGTGGTTTCCATAGCAATGGCACATCTCTTTATGCCCCCCAGCACTTGGAGCAAGGACACGTCCAGGCAGAACACCCTCATGGGCAGGGAGCCTTCACAAGTCGGGGTTTCCAGAACCTGGTGGTCTTGTGACCGTCCTTGCAAGCAATCTTTGAGGCAAGTCTATAGTTCAGTTCCTCACACTCATACAGGACTTATCATCAACAATAGACTCTCTGCTATGGACACAACTGCCCTTTCTGTGGGGCAAGAAAGAAAAGTCCACTCATCAGGTATGAGAATAGCCATGCCACCTGTCCTTGAGGAGACAGAATGGACCCTGAGTCCTTTCATTCAGTGGTACAGACACCCTTAACAAACCACTAAAGCCCAGCTGATCCTTTGCCTGCTGGGAGGAGGTGGAAGTCCTGGTTATTAGACCCCTTCCTGAGATTCTGGGTTCAGTTAGTGATCTGAGCTCTGTAAGAGGCAAAAGCAGAGTAACAACAAGTTGCAGGTGTGTCCAAGAATTAGTATGTGATAAGTGTGTCTTGTATCCTGTAACTTATATTCCTCTTCAGTATAGCATCTGGGGTGCTCAGGAGAGGACTTTGTGTCTCTTCTTCATAACATATCATAATAATCTGTCTAAATTGCTCAAGCTAAAATCTTTCACAAGGTTTATATTTCAACCCAAGCTTGAAAAGGACAGACAACTTTCTACGGGTGAAGATCTGCTTAGGCTAATTTCCCAAGTCCATATTCAGAGAAAACTAGCAACCTGTTTTCCACCTAAGTTCTTGGACTAAACCTTGGTTGTTAATCCACTGCCTAAATGTGGATGTAGGAAATCACACTTAAGAGATATATTTGTGGTTTTTTTGTGGGTTTTTGTTTTGTTTTGGTTTGTTGCTTGTTGTTGTTTTTTTTTTTTTTTTTTTTTTTTTGTTTTTTTTTTTTTTTTTTTTTTTTTTAACAGATGCCAAGAAAGACTAAAATAAAAACAATGAAAGGTTGCTTTAGCATTGGTCTCTCAAGTATTTAAGAGCGTGTGGGGCTGGTAACATGATGGGATATGACTGCAGTGTGTTGGGACACACCGAAAGGAGGTTGTAATGAGGTGGTTGTCAGTGTCTTCTCCCAAGCAGCAAGCAATAGAACAAGAGGAAATGGCCTCAAATTGCACCATGGGAGGTTTAGATTGGATATTATGAAAAATGTCTTCATCAAAAGGGTTGTCAAGCATTGGAACAGGCTACTCAGGGAAGTGGTTGAGTCAGCGTCCCTGGAGGTATTTAAAAGATCTGTAGATGTGGTGTTTAGAGACATGGTTTAGTGGTAGACTTGGCAGTGTTAGGTTAATAGTTGGACTCAATGATCTTAAAGATCTTTTTCAACCAAAACGATTCTATGATTATGAGAAACTAAGAGTAAAGGTTGGGGAATGTACAAGGCAGCTGCAGCTTAATATTTGCTCTTTGACCCTGTGAACCCAGCTGGGATGACTTGACACTTCATAGCCATACATGAACGTTGCCACTTGAATCTGGCTATGGAGAAGCACAAGAGGAGGATATCTTCTAAATATGCTAAACTGGACCAGTATTTCAAGACCACTCATGCAGCTCAGTCTCGGAGCACTAACGTGGGCTTAGAAAACACTACTGCTGATGAGCTGCACACTTAACTGTTCCATGGCCCATTTTCCTTTCTAATGAAATGGTGTTAATACAAATTCTTGCACTGGAAAATCATAAGGACAGTAGAGACAACTCCTGTTAGGAGGAGTCGGTATGAGCGGGAAATGTTGTCCTGAACTACAGGCAGGGCAGGGTTTCCAGCTTGTAACTGATAGACCAGAGTCCAGATGAGGATGTTTATCCAAGAATTAGCATGTGTAAATCTCCTCAACCCCTGTTTATCTACCCTTTCTGCTCAAAGCCATGTGTTCCTTCCTGCTTGTCTAACTGTCCAATTGCTAAAACCTGGAGATTGCTGAGATCTGACAGACAAGTCTCATACAGACATCTATGGCAGAAGTAGAAATACCACAAGTGCCAGCTGAATTTACACCATGCAGGTACATACTTAGTCTGATCCTCTGCTTTTGTCCAGTACAGAAGGTTAAATAGTAGATGCAGATTAGAAAGGGAAATATTTTATTTGCACAAACTCCAAAACTTTAATCAAACGTGACTATTTTCCTACAACACTCTGTGATTTGCACTTTTGGTTGGAGACTGGAAATCACAGTAATCATTGCTTGGAAACATCTGTGGTGGGATCTACTTGGATTTTAAATATAACCTGGGCCAATCATCCTGGATTGCCTTCATGATCAGACGATGGGAGAAGGTATTTTAAAGAAAGACCTTCTCCCTTTCTTTATGAGGAGATGAAGACAGCAGGTCCTAGACTTTACTGTCTCTTATCATTGAACACTCAGGGTGGTCATCACAGACAGACATATCTTGAATGGTGACTTTTGTTGAAGGTTGTATCTGCTGGCATGAATACCATGCACATTGTTGCTGATTTTTCCTGTAATTAGGATCTTAAATCCTGCGAGCAGTTTCTGAAGTCTTTTAATAACTGCTCCAGGCAAGGTTCATCAAAACCCTTGAGGAATTAAAGTTGTTGGTTAACTATCTAAACAGAGAGAAAAGACATCTACAGTTAAGTCCTACAGAGAGCAGGGAATGTATAATTAAGATGTGACCTCATCATGGGATGTTTTGGATACTCAAAGGTGACATGGGCTCAAAGATGAACTAGATGAGTTCATAGGAGTTGCATCCATGAGTAGTTATTAAGCAGAAAGACAGCCCCTGTATTTCAGGAAGTACTTGAGCTTGAAATTCTTGGAGGTTGGGAGAATATTTAAAGAATTATCACTATGTGCTTTGTCTTTCCTTACACT
>NW_010286683.1:31614-32887 GCF_000700745.2 Antrostomus carolinensis
TTGGCCATTTAGGAAATAAGATACTGGGCTGGATGGGTCTGTGGTTTGAACCTGTACAGCCATTCTTACATCCCTAGCTACTAGCAGTAGATGGGCTTATGGAAAGGAAGAACAGGCTGTTGTTTTAATAAATGAGTCCCTGGTAAATACACAGTCCGTAAAAGAAGTGAGTTTATCATTAAATATGTTCAAAAAAATTGAGGTGAGTGTAAGGTGGAATTGTTAACTTGTGGGGTTTTTGTTTGTTTGTTTGTTTGTTTTCTTTTTTCTTCAGTTATCAGCTTCACACATGAGTATTGCTACCAAATGTTGGATATTTCCAAAAACAAGAGAATCATACCTCTCCTTTGGGAGTGAGAATGATGGGAGAGGAGGGTATACAAGTATAACTTGAATAATCCCAAAATAATGGATAATTATGAAGGTAGGGCTTGGGGTATCTTATGCCACTTACGGAAAGGCCACAGAATGAGCTCAGTGATCATCAGCTGTCAAAGAGCCCACACATTAGCTCCCTAAGGCTTCATCAATCCCTCTGCTGGAAGTCCTTCACCAGCCTGTGAGTTCATTTGCTATGAGGTTTTCCTGACAGATCATACAGACATAAAAATGTTGTTTAGACGTAGCTAAGGAAGTTGGATTGGCATCTGTGTGTATGTGTGTGTGCGTATAAGGTGGACCTCAAGGATTCCTAGATGTGTTTCTCCAAGGCAGATGGTTGCTGGTCAGCAAATAGTTACAGGTGCTTTGCAGTTGTTCTCTTAGTGATTGGCACTTTGACTGGAAATGGCAGGAAGATATGCCGGGGAGGGTTACACTGGACATTAGGAAAGGTTTGTCACCCAGAGGGTGGTAGAGCACTGAAACAGGCTCTCCAGCAAGGTGGTCATGGCACCAAGCCTGACAAGATTCCAGAAGCATTTAGCCAAGGCCCTCAGACACATGGTCTGAATGTTGGGAATGTCCTGTGTGGGGACAGGAGTTGGACTTGATCCTTGTTGGGTCCCTTTCAACTCAAAACATTCTATGATTCTATGACTGAGAGACCAGGGAGCTCCTGCCCTCCCCTGCACAATAGAAGATAAGGCAGAAGGAGTAGGTATTTAGTCACCCTATATATTCTTATTAATGACTTTACTGCTTGGCTATGGAGATATCACTTATACATGGTTTCTATAACTCATCTATCTTTTCACCTTTGTCCCCAAATGCTTTTCTTCCATGTTTAAACCCAAACAAAGCAGATTTCACTTCAAAAATTGGCTGTGGTTCA
>NW_010286683.1:32920-33454 GCF_000700745.2 Antrostomus carolinensis
CAGTCACTTCTGTTTAGAATGAATTACTTCACATCCTGCAAACAGCTTGGATTACACTGTCCATATGCCTCAAATTCTCATTTCAGATACTCTATTTGACTTTCCCATCACCTTGCTCTGCAAAGCAATTATGTGCCTCAGAAGCAGCTCAATTTCTTCAGTAATGGAGTAATACAAATTTAACAAATGGGGTTAGTAATTGCAAACATTTCTCTTACTGGGCAGAAAGAACTGACCTGCTATTTGTAATTACAGCTATGATCAAAGTAAACCAAATGATATTTATATTCAACTTATAGTTTAGACACATCTGCAACAGAATTGTATTCAATAGAGAAATCATCAACAGGTAGAGAATATGATTTTATATCCAAATAGAGTTAATCTGACACTTTTTACCCTGACTATCTCTGTGGACTGTGAAATACACCAAAGGTGTCTAACTCATTTGTAGTTCATAGAATCATAGAATCATAGAATGGTTTGGGTTGGAAGGGACCTTAAAGATCATCCAGTTCCAACCCCCACTGCCCG
>NW_010286683.1:33711-58817 GCF_000700745.2 Antrostomus carolinensis
TCTCCCTGGAGCCTTCTCTTCTTCAGGCTGAACAGCCCCAACTCTCTCAGCCTGTCTTCATAGGAGAGGTGCTCCAGCCCTCGGATCATCCTGGTGACCTTCCTCTGGACTTGTTCTAGCTGCTCCATGTCTTTCTTATGTTGGGGGCTCCAGAACTGGACTCAGTATTCCAGGTGGGGCCTTACGAGAGCAGAGTAGAGGAGGAGAATCCCCTCCCTCAACCTGCTGGCCATGCTTCTCTTGATGCAGCCCGGGAATTGTAGTTGTCTACATAATGTAGTTGTCTACATTATAACCAGCTGAACTTGGACAGAATACACCCCAGCTTTCTACACAACCGTTACAGTCACTTCTCATTCCCATATCCAGTAGAAGCTGACTTTCTGCAATATAATAGAAGAAACCATGAGAAAGATGGTAGTACTTCATATTCCTCTTTGAATCCATGATCTTTATGGATATGGTGACCCAATGACTTAAGCTGTTAGCTGCATATCTCAACTGATAAGCAAATGAAGTTCATGCAAAATCTAATGGACTTCCAAAAGTAAATAATAACTTTCTGGGGAAAATGACAAATACAGAGAGAAGCAAAACTAGAAACATTTCCCAGTCAAGACATTGGTAAAGAATAAACTTTCTACATGCCTTAGTTTTTATGATGCGTACATTGTGTGTGCTCATGTCCTTGCCAACCCAAATGGACAGAGCTAGGCAACATTTCAATGGTTTTTCAGAGCTGGACTTCAGTCATATTTTGTTAAACTTCTGTAACAAGTTTTGACCTTTCCAAGAATACCTTGGATGTCAGTCTGTGGCTCATAAATTCAAGGTGGCAGCAGGAAAAGAACCTATATCCTATTGTTTACAAACTCTTTCAACATAAGATAGGAACAGTCTTCATTAGATGGTTTCACGACATATGTTTGGACTGTGTTTATTCAAGAAACTAGAGGTTGAACTGACACACAGAACTAATGACCGATGAATGAAAATATCATTTTAGTGGAAGTTTATTCCAGATTCTGGCTGCCTGATTAAAGGAAAGACTCTGTCCTCAATGGACTTATGTGCTTAACAAATCACAGAAGTACTCCCACTGAGTAGGTCATGTTTGACTCTACTGTGAATTCAAATCTTTTTCTTGTGTCCTACCAAAATGCTGCCTTCACATGACCCAGATGTATCTGAAGACCCAGTCATTCAAGCAAGGGAACCACTGTTGTCTGACATGACTTGTAGCCGTAGGGCTCCTTGGTTTATGAGCGGCTACAGATGCTGGAGTATATTTGTGACAGCAGCTTCCTGCATCACCTGTTTTTGGAAAGAACTTCAGACTTGGATTCTGATTGACTTAACAGGAAATTATTACTTGAGGAAAGAGAGGAGGCAGGGTTGAGCTTTCTTTGGGAAATCCTTTGTGTCAGCACCATTTAGACACTGGTCCCAAAGCGTGGAAAAGTGACAGGAGAAAAGCAATTTCAGTGAACATGCGTAGGCCAGAGAAATTAATTTTATTAGGTAAGAAGATAGCCAAGCTCCCTAGGAGCTACCTCAAAGGCATTTCCTCCAATTGTTTAGTCCTTTGTTTTTAGCATCACACATTCTCGCTTCCCCTCCTACTGGAGTGTTTGCTGGGAACTGTCCTAAAGTTGGAGGCGTTTATCATGGAAGTGACACACAGAAGGCAGTGTGGTCAGAGTATCCCCTGCCTGTCGACAGAACTCTTTCTCAAATACTTTGTAAACAGCTTGCTTTGGTGACTTGCAGGTCTGTGACGTTTTTTTGTTGTTTTTCCAAGTATTTGGTGTCTTGCCCATTTTCTTTTCCACATCTCCTGATGCTTCATAGCACTTTCACATTTGTTAGCCATGTGAAGCACATTTTGGAGGAATCATTTAATCATTTCTGACCTCTTCTCCTTCCTCTCTGGAGGGATATTCTGCACATCTACTGCTCTTTACTGTTGTCTGTAGTCATGCTAGACTCCTGCCCAGATTCCACTCATTGCTCAGCTCTGCTTCTTATCAGAAGAGGACCACCTCCTTATTTGTAAAACAATCTTAACTGAGAATCGGGGCACTATAGGACACATGGTAAGAGAGAGTCCATGCACTGAAAAAATCAGTGTTCAAGCAGGTTGAAGACGTGTTTACATAGTTATTGAGTAAAGCTAAGACACAAATGGTTAAATGGTGTGGTCCCACAATCATAGACTATCACAATTATGGAAAGAGACTTTATGTGTGCTTAGTCTCTCTCTCTGGTGATGGCTTAGGCTAAACACATCACACTTGAGGACACCATAGGATTGAAAATGCAATACTGGACTGTTTTCATGACTCACCTGATGAAAATTAACTTAGTAAGTAGAATTCACTAGCTGATTTGATCCTCTAGCCATTGTCAAAATGTAGGAAGCATTTTATCTACTTCTATCCGCCAAAAGTTACAGATATATCTGGATGGTCTGTTGAGGAAAAATAGTCATACGAGACAAAGCTCTATTTATTTGAACTGTTTTAGATGTCCATTTAAGAGCAACATGAATGATGCTTTATTTGTCTCTGTTGACTATACAGAGCTTGAGAAGACCAGCATGGATGAAGACATCAGGGAATAGCAAAGCAGGGCTTCTCCATTAGGGCAGAACAAGGCAGGAGCTGAGGACAACCACCGCCCAGTAAAGAGAGCTCCTGGATGGGTTGAGCAGAGGATAGAGGTCCCAGGTGAGGCTGGCTGGTGCAATTCAGCTCTGTTAGTGTACTCAGGACACTGACAGAGGTGGATATTTTAGATATGCAAGGTCGCCCACCCTATATGACCTACCATGCTGGAAAATGCCAGTAAAACTGAGACTAGAACCAAGATTTGCAGTTTAACATGAAATCTCAGCTATCAGCTGTCAAGCGTGATATCTGCTAAATGACTTCCACAAAGGATCTTGGGTTTCCATTTTAATCCAAAAATTTAGTGGTCACTATGTTCATTTGTTATCTTGAAAAATGACACCACTCTAATGGTTATAATTAAAAAAAAAAAAAAAAATAGTCTTGGAAGAGAGTTTCCTTTTCACCCAGTTAAAAGTGAATACCCAGTATTTAGAATTACTATGCATAAAACCACAAGTGAAATCCTAAGAGAATTACAGGGAATGTTATATTGCTTACTCAAGCTAAGTCACAAATATTACTGCATTTTTTGCTTTCTAATGTATTGTCCATTTTAAAGAAAATATGTTGCTAAATCAGAGATAATTTAATGCAGAGCTTAGTACATTGAGTTTCTCAGGAGAAAATAAAGGGATGATGTGGTTACAGTTTTTAAATGCATGCAAATACCTGCAAATAAATCAGTCAGATTAGACTGTTTGCATATTTAAAAGGTATAAGTCATCATGGTCAGTACTGTTGATGGAATAAGAGAGAAGTTCACCTCTTCCTAACAAATACTTAAATCAGGTCAGATGCATCACTAAGACAGACCCCCTTTTTTTTTTCCTTCCTTTGACCATAATAGGGGAAATTAAATCCTGGGCTTTAGTGTTGATGAAGGTAGAAGATTTTTATCCTAGATCGATAATGATGCTTCATTAGATAGTTGTTATTTTTGATGGATACGCATACCATTACCCCCAGTTCACAGATTATTATGAAAATGGCATTATTTCTGAAATAGAAATCAAGGAACAAAGTTAGTTTCCTTTATTAATCAAAGGAAAGAAGCACATCCCTTTCCAATTTTCCACCTTCTTCGCAGGTAAAACAAGGCAACACGCTCAAAATTTTGTAAAATTCAACAAATTATATCCTTTTAATATCTAAACTACTAATCAGAAATTACCTAGGAAGTTTTCCTCATGACACAATGCCAGAACATCCTCAGTAGCCCATCTCAACACATGCCAGACCAACAAATTAGCACATCTGATAGCTTTCCTGCCTTGTTACCCAATTAACAAAAACCAGATGCCTTCTCCTGTGTCAAATGCAAATTGTTTCCCACATCCCATTATGCCAACAAGCATCACTTGAAAGCTTCTGGGCTCCCAGGGGCCCAATTGCTTTCATTTGTACTGATACAGTTGTCCAAAGCCTTAAAGGAATTGAGCAGAGAAGTTAGTTATTTGATAGTCTGGTCTTGAAGAAGATGGTGAGTTGACCCTGGATGTCACGGGAAACAAAGCTATGATGCCATGAGGACATTGTCTTTCTTATCAACCAGGGAGTTTTGCTGTACCTCAGTTTCAGGGCATAAAAATACAAGAAAAAACAAAATTAAAGGATAAACCCAGCCCCCTTGGCTATGCTTCAGCACCTGGCTCACTTATGAGGTAAGCTCTTCCCTTAAAATCTGATTTCTATGAAGACTTTTTAACCAGTTCTTTTCAGAAGAAGGCTTTAAGCTATTTGTTCAGCTCCATTTTTTGTTTGTTTGTTTTATTTATTTATTTTTATTTTTTGATGGAGAGCAGCAGGGCCTACTGTTTCTGTCCTAATTAATCATCTTTCTTTAAACTTTTCTATGAGAATTGTTTTACACATAGAAAATAACTGAAAATAACAATAAAAGATCCACATTTGTAAACTACCATACAGAATGCATTTTTTAATGCCAACTTTTAGCTTACTAAGTCCTCTAAAGATGGTTTCTCAGATAGGGAGGAGAACTACATGCAACTGATCTTGTGTTTCAAGCATCTAGGTCTCTTAGAGAACCCAGAAATAAACCTTAATTTAAGTGACATATATGCTAGACACACCCAGAATTTATACATATGCTTAAAATCCCTCTATCCCAAACCTAATCATTTAGGGCATTGTCTGCCATAACTTTAATAATTTGTATTTTAAATACCTCTTCAGGAAAATCTGATAAAATGGCCATACCTTTTCTTTTTCCAAACGCTTTCTTTACGCAGCCTCCATGTAAAATGCTAAATTAATACTAGTTGTGTTCAGGAAGTAGTTAGCAGGAGCCAGAAATTTCAGTCAAATGGAAAAGAAGTGACTGTTTTCATGGCTTGAGTGTATTTAAGGTTGTGGATATGCATTTTTAGTTAAAAGACGCCTTTGGGATATATTGGTCTATACAGAAAAAAAAAAAAAAAAACAGTATCAGGAGAGTCAGCAAAAAAGAAAATGAAGGCAGACCAGCAATCTGGAAGACATTTCAAAGAATTATACACAAGGAGGACTGGAAATAAACTCAAGAAGTCACTTAGTTTAAGGCTGGATTAAGCATTCTTAATGTGGGGTTTTTTTAAGCTTTCTACAACTGCCAATAATAAATACTCTTCCCTTCCCTACTGCCAGTCAAGTTCAATTCTTCTCTTGCTCTGTCACTAAGATAATGAGCCTCATATCTCACCTGAGTTTTCAGAGGTGCCTTCCAAGCCTGTGACCTCTCCTGTCCTTACCAAACAGAGAAATTTGTCCCTCTCCTTTCCATGGGAGCGACTGTCATAACTGCAGACTGTCGTTATATATATATATATTTTTTTTTTTTTTTTTCTGGACTATTTCTTTAAGTCATTTTAACTAGACCATTAACTTTTGGGGATTACAATGGCCAGAAACAGATATGGTGCTCCATATAAATGCTCAATTGTTTTGAAGACTACTTAAGCCTGCTTCTGAACTTTAGTCCCTTCTTTCTCATATATCATTATTTGTGTTTTGCCCAAATAATACCTAAAATCAAAGAATAATACATCCATAATAATCTGTTTTTAAAACACTCTTTGGAAACAACGTAAGACTATTTGGATGATGCTACAGGGTATCTGCTAGATGAGTTAATAGAAATATCTGAAAATTAGATGTCTCAGTCTGAGGTAGACACACTTGGCTTGCTCCCTATAGTCACCCATGAGGCACAGGAACTCAAAGTGATGCATGTGACTTGTTGTAGGATGATAATAATTGTTCTCCATATTTTTCCCCAAAAACCCCAAAACCCATCTGATACATCTAAGAATTCATCATCTGGATAGTTTTCATTTTGCCTTTTACCTTATTTTTTTGGAATTAAATTTTGGGGCTACAGTTATCTGTTAGCAGAATAGTCCTGATTCTGCTTGATACTGTGCCAAGTATGCTAATCAGTAACAGCTAAGAGCCGTAGTTATGGATATTATAATTGATTTTGGAGGTTGGATCTAATTATAGTTCCAGTGTCCACTGACTAAGAACCCTTCATTAGGTCATGTTAATAACACTATTGTTTGTTTGAACTAATAGATTCACATAGCACAGCAAACTACAAGGTTAGGGCCCAAACTGTGAGGTTTTTTTCAGCTTGGATTCATGCCTTGCGTTTGGAAGGAGGTTATCTGTGTTTCTCTACCAGAAAGACCATCTTGCCTGGGATAATATACAGAGTTATCTTTCCTAACTTCAGGATTTTAACAGGTTAAGACACTTAATTCAGTTCAAAATTTGGCTTTTATCATCCTTTCAGGTAGTTTAGTGTATCCCACTTAGCTCCCAACTCCTGATCCAGAAGGGTACAGGCCTGCTATAGATCCTGTATCCCATCTGCCAGCTCTGTCTGGGTCCATCAAATACTATAGGGTATCTCAATTTTCAGTAGACCTTATGGTTATGACTGAATCCCACCTAATATCTCTTAAAATGCAAGCTGAATTCTGCCCTGTCAAAGATATCTATGTCTCTCTATAACCTAGGCTTCTAGCTCCCAATACATCTGATGGAGATCTAATCCGTTGGTGGAGTTTAGAGGGTGATTTATCTTACCCTACAGCAGACACCTACTGGCTTAGCTGTATGTCTCTGTAGGCTCCAATAATGTACTGGTTGGTTTCCCAAAAATCCTTTCCCAAGGCACTGGTTTTATCTTACCCAATATTAAACATCTCCAGTACAGGTGTCTATGTACAACTAAGTATACTGTCTTCCTTTACAGTTAAAAGAGGAAAAACAGACACTTTTAGGACACAAATTCTCCAAATTTATTTTTAGACTTCTGCTTTGGGATGAAGAGTCACTCTTTGGAAGCTCACTCTAATGGGACATCTGATGATTGGCTCATATGGACGTATCTGCACTAAACTACAGATTTATGGAGTGAGGGGAGGTGGTTGCTACTCTGGATGTCTTGCACCCCCTCAGCATGCTGTTGGGTGGAGACATCATGTGCTGATGCTAGGAAGCAACTGACATTTAGCACTTCAGTTCCTAACCACAAAATCCATGTGCAGTACCTGTTACCCTGGTAGATCCCATTTCACCCCATGTTCCCTACTGCACCATGTAGACTTTTGTAACCTCTTACATGAGTTGTCTTTGTGCAAATTGTCCCTCTGGTGGAATAGCACTTCTCTCTAAGAAAGTCTTTAGCTGGTAATGTTGAAAGATATTTGGGTTTTGCAATGGTGCTGAAAGGTTGCCAAAAGAATGATTTCAATGTGGAGAAACTGTTTTTTGGTTCTTCTTTGTTTGCTTAAGGTGGTTGTTTTTGTAAATGTAGCCTTTGAGGAAAAAAAAACCTGACTGGAATTCAGTCACAAATAGGAAAAATGGAGTAGGGAAAATGAGAAGTTGCTCACATGGATGTTGGAAATGCTGCCATCAGAGATCATTCATGGAGAATTAAAAATGACCACAAGACATGGGAGCCTGTTTTGCTTGGGAAGCTAACACTTCCTTCAGAGTTTTTCAAAGATGAAAACAGAGCCTTAAACCCAAGAGTGCTCCAGAGTATTGGTTGAAAACCTGTCTCAGAAGAGTGATATAGCCATGGGATGGTGCAATGTGCCAGGACTCAGGAAGCCAGGTTTGTACCTCATGAGGTGTGACTAGCCAGCAGCAGCCTGGAAGCCATGAACAGATGTGTGTGCTTTGATTTCCACTTCTGGAAGGCAAGGATAATATAATAATGTCCTATCTAAAAGACATAGAAATTGCAGCAAACTCCTGCTATTAATCTCCATGGCTTTGAGTGCCTCAGCCCCATCCTGAGAACCTCTTGCAGGTTTGACACACAGTACAAGTCTCTGAAGGTAAAAATTTTTTTGTAACCAAACTGATGCTGCTCTTCATGGTACCAACAACACAAAAGTTTCAGGGAGGTCAAAGAGATGTTGATGTAATGGTTCTTATGCCAGAGGTGAAGGTGAAA
Organism: Antrostomus carolinensis; assembly: GCF_000700745.2. Lineage (NCBI taxonomy): Eukaryota > Metazoa > Chordata > Aves > Caprimulgiformes > Caprimulgidae > Antrostomus > Antrostomus carolinensis. Next base: position 41,854 of record NW_010286683.1, read on the forward strand.
GAGGTCCTCCACAGAGCATGTATGGAGTGCACACAGGTCACACTGTGCACAGTGGGGCTCTACCCCATATATCTGCATGTTGATTCCAAGACTTGAAGCTGTATGCTGGGGATAGCTGGGTGGCAAGGGTAAGGTCATCCAGCTACCTAAATCACAGAATCAGAATCCCAGAATTGCCTGGGTTGGAAAAGACCTATAAGATCATCAAGTCCAGTTGTTAACCTAACACTGACAAGTCCCCTAAACAATGACTAAACCATGTCCCTAAGCACTATGTCTAGACTACTCTTAAATACCTCCAGGGATGGGGACTCCACCACTGCCCTGGGCAACCCATTCTAATACTTGATAACTCTTTCAATAAATAAATTCTTCCCCTGGTGCAACTTGAGGCCGTTTACTCTCATCCTAAATATGAGTCTATGTGACAGAGGAAAAGACAATGGACTAAGCTGACTACCAGGACCTCTCTACGAGCTTACCTACAAGCTTTGCTTTCCATTTTGGCATCACCCACAGAATCTCTGTACCACTGACATGTTTGTTTTGCTTGTTTGATTCACAAATGCCCCAGAAGAAGGGAGGGATCTAATCTTAATTTATGCTCCAGTGTAATAGAGATAAATTGGTAGGATGCAGTTCCTTTTTAAGAAGCATGTCTGAGGTTTGCAAGTCTGCCTGACCTCCTGCAGGTAATGAAGACAGCTAGTAGGAAAGCTGAAGCTCCTGATCCTCTCTTCCTCTGCTCTTTGAGCCTGGTGCAAGATGACAAGCAAAGCAGAAATGAAAATGATGAATGATCAGTCACTGGTGCATGGCAAGACCTGAACAGGAAAGGAAGACCACATCAGGCTCCCTCTGCTTGGAAAGACATTTATCTTCTGCTTGCTCCTCTAGCCTGCTTTCACAGCAGTTGAAAGCTGAAGATGAAGAATATGTAGGAGGACAAGCAGTCACACTAAACAGATCCCCACAGTGCGTGACAGGATTTTGCCTGTGAGGAGAAGGGAGGGCTGAATCAGTGGCAAGAGATAAACTTGTCAACTTTGCTGCTGATATGCAAGAAGGTCAGCTCACCCAAGGGAAGTTTAAATAAACAAGTGGTGTCCAGGGCTACAGCAGGATCAACAGTTACTCATAGACTGTTCTTCCAAAAAGAACATTTTAAAGGCAGATTCAACTAAGCCAGAGTCACCAGCGAGCAAAAACTAAGAGCTCTCTTCAGCTCCTCACAGATTTTGTATGAGAGTCTCCGTAATTGGCTTCTGCACCTCCTGTAATCAGAGGGCAACCACCCTTCTGATGCAAGAGCAAATGCACTGGATCACACCTAACTTTGACCCACAGACTGACCACATCCAGGACCCCTATTTAGGAAGCTGGGGAAGGATGAGAACACCATGTTGTAACAATAAGAATTGTTGATGGACCTCCTGCCCAGGAAAGCCTCATGACTTGACACATTCTCCAGCTCCCTAACAGTGCTGCTGTCCCATCAGATGAGCCCTTGTGGGACCTTCCCCATCACATCACCCAAAATGCAACCTGTCAGGCATTTCTCCATACCTTGGGAAAAGATAGGGCTGTGCCTGGTGAGTCTCCTCCTGTCAACCCAATACGGAAACACCAGGAGACAGGTAGTCTGGAGCAGTGTCACTGAGCAGTGAGCTGTAAGGAATGCCTAAGTCCTGTCAGGTCAGGCTAAGACAGTTGACATTGATGATAGAGGGATATGAACTCACCCTGGAATTGGGGAAAAAATCCATACTAATAAACTCGTAAGTTAATGAGACCTTTCTTTCTTTCTTTCTTTCTTTCTTTCTTTCTTTCGTTCTTTCTTTCTTTCTTTCTTTCTTTCTAGCACCTGGGAATGGTGAATCTCAATGTCAAGTATTTGAAAACTACATCTAAATACATAAACTTAATGATGACTGAGAATGTTCCTTGGTTAAAAAAAACAAAATAAACCAACATGTTCTTGGCAGACTGTGGGGAATTAGTGTGACTCAGGGACCATTTGCAGTAGGCAGTTGATATGTGTTTGCTCTGTTTTGGGAGACAAGTTGTTCCACACCAAATGGTCTCTGGGCCACAAAATGGTCACACACATTTGCCTGGATCTGTGGTAGAGAGAAACTCTCAGAACTCTTAGTCTAGTGTAAGTACAGTGTAAAAGGCCTTCAACATGGCAGAGAAGCAGGAGATATTAGCTGTAAGAAGGTTCCAGATATTGTTTCATGGGTTGTACAAGCAAAAAAGGAAAATAAGGCCCAGAAAAAACTAGGAAGTAGGACCAGAGATAAAATTGGATTTGAAGGTAGCTCCTGAGGTTTACCGTTGAAACGGAAGGATGCATCAAGCTGGGGTATGTTGGCATCTGTGCTAGCTCTAGTGGTATTCACACTTTCATTCAGGACAGGGGAGGTGCAAGAGGAAAGGATCTTAGGGTCTTATTGTATTTGTGGATTGTAAGAAGCTGTTCTGGACTGTAAGGTATGTTTCAAAACAGAATAAAAATTCAAATGACCTTGGTACATTGGAGAATGGTGTGGGAAAAAAAAAAAAACAAAACAAATCCAGTGAGCTCTTATTCAGACCAACTTTTTTTTTTTCCTTTTCAATTCCATTTGAAGTGAAGGGAAACACTCACTTCATTGCAATATGCAGAAATTTAAATGCAAGTGTCAAGTTTAAAACCAACAAAAGGAGGTGGTTTCTTGTAGCTGGGTAGGAATATGAGTTCACTATGTGATTATTGAAAGTGTGTAACTCAGTAACACTGAGTATTTTAGACACAGAAAGTTTTCACAAGTTCATGGGGAAGCTAAACAAATCAGTGGAAGAGAAAATTATTAAAATGCACAGAAATCATGTCCAACTTTGGAAGTCCCAAAGGCAGAAATTGTTATAGACTGTGAGAGTATTTGATGGAAGCATTGCCATACGCTAGCTGCATTCTTACACTCATTTGGTATTTGCAACTTTATGAAATAGGATATTGTGTTAGGTGGATGTTTGGTCTGACCTGTTTGGCTGTTTTTATGTCTTAAATCCCCAACAGGCTCTAGGCCTTGGAGCAAGATCTTCAGGCTGTCAGTTAATTTAGTCTAATTCACCTGCAACCCACAGCACCCAGCAGGAGACGGGTCCATTCATAAGCTGACAAGTGTCAAACAGGAATTTTTTAGCAGATGTTAACTCAAATAGTAGAAGTTCAGGCAGATGATTTTAGCTATGAATGGACAAAGCTTTTGTGAAGAACCTGGAGTTCATCTACCTACATTTGTTTCTCCCTCTTTTCTTCTAGCAGCTCAGCACCTTGTCTCCAACTCAGGGCATTTGGCCAGTAGGTTGGGTGCAGCCATTACTCAGATGTATTAGGAACAGAGAATTGTATGTTCTTCCACATATAGCTGTGGGGAAACAGCACATAAACCCCCACCATGGATACTTGCCATCCTATACCTCAAGTTCTTCTAAAGAGAAGGAGGGGAGGTTTAGATTAGATGTTAGGAAGAAGTTCTTCACTGTGAGGGTGGTCAGACACTGGAACAGGTTGCCCAAGGAAGTCGTAGATGCCCCCTCCCTGGAAGTGTTGAAGGCCAGGCTAGATGAGGCTTTGAGCAACCTGGTCTGGCGGAAGGCATCCCTGCTGATGGCAGGGGGGTTGGAACTGGATGATCTTGAAGGTCCCTTCCAATCCTAACCATTCTATGATTCTATGACAACCAAATATTGAGGAAAATCAACACTGAGAGCAGTGCTTTGAAAAATCCTGCCACCACTGTCCAGCCAAGGTATCTGGCCTTATAGAGAATGAACAAAACACATTGCTCATAGTCCCTTTTGCTAGTCTAAATCCTAAAAGTTAATATACTAAACCAAGATTGGACAACCATTTTTTTCTATCATCTCTGCCACAGCGATGGGAAGGACTGTGTAAACATCATAACAAAGGAAGATTAATTAGAAAAATATTGACTATGCTCTATTGGGTTGGAAATTGTATTCTACTTCTCCATGGGTACAGCACCCAGCAATGAGCTCTCCTTCCAAAGGTGAAGTCAAATGACCTGCCCAAAGTCACATAATCACAGTGCTAAAAGTGGCACCTAGGTCTCCTGGAAAGGTTGTGTTGTGCAACTACAGATCCATCAGTAAAAACTTACTCTTGTCCCATTCCCTTCACTTTTCTCGTGCTTTTTTTCCTCACTCTATCACAGAATCACAGAATATTAGGGATTGGAAGGGACCTCAAAAGATCATCTAGTCCCTTCTGCCATTTCCTTCTCATGACTATAAGCATCATCTCAAGAGGAAGTACTTTGGGAAATCAAAAATAAAAGCCAAGCAAGCTTGCTTAGACACAATTGGCCAGAAAGCAGAGGCTTGCCTGACCCTTCAGCAAGCCTTCCACTGGCTTCACTCTCAGGATTAGCTTTGGCAGCTGCAGTGCTTTTGTTGTTCATAAATCAAGCAGAGAGCTATAGCAGACCTAGGCTGGCCACGTGTCCCCAGCCACCAGCTGAATGCAGTAAGCACCACTGGGAACACAAATCCTGACCTTCAGATGCCATTTATAGCTATTCAGGGAGCAAGAAAAAGCAAGACCAGAGTTGTATCAGGAGAAAAATCATTTTCTTATAACTTCTGGGCTGTGTAACACTGCACTGGAGCTGAAATCCATAGCTCACCACCAATTCGTGTTGATGGGGATCTTGCCATACCAAATACATCTTGCCTATTATGTCTGGCCTGAGGCTCAGATGGAGACCTTGCAGTTGCTCCAAGGGAATGGGAAAGAAACTTGGTACCCTCCTACCTTTTAGAGGCAGGCTGAGCTTTCCAGTGGTGTGATTCTCAGCTGCCAATGAACTTGTCAGTAGTACATGAATTACCAACAGTGTAAAATAGCAACGGTGTGAGCCAGGAGGGTTGAGAGGAGCTGGGTGTCAGGCCCTCTGGGTTTGCTTTTCTTTCTCTCCTTCTCTTTTAGGCAGTTGGTTCTGGAGATGACAGGAAGAAGTTCTTCACTGTGAGGGTGGTCAGACACTGGAACAGGTTGCCCAAGGAAGCTGTGGATGCCCCCTCCCTGGAAGTGTTTAAGGCCAGGTTGGATGAGGCTTTGAGCAACTTGGTCTAGTGGAAGGTGTCCCTGCTGATGGCAGGGGGATTGGAACTGGATGATCTTTAAGATCCCTTCCAATCCAAACCATTCTATGATTCTATGACTCTATGATTCTATGATGCGTTCATGTATCTTAAGGACACTAGGACATCTTTGTAGTAAGGGCCATAATAAATACTAATGCTAGTACAAGCGTTAGCATGTAAAGTCTTTAATAAAGGGATTCTACTAAAGCCTCTGGAAGGAATTAAAGATGCACTGAGCTTTCAGCACCTAAAAGAGCTTTCTCATGATGTGAGCTGGCCGTGATGTTCTGCATGTCCTACCTTTTCTTGTCAGGTATAGCTGTTAAACAGCTGCCTTATTGCTCTCTGGACTTGACTGCATATTGGAAGTGGTTAAAAGGAACATTTTCATTTGCTTCTAAATATTCTGGGGATGAAAGAATGTGACTAAATGCCATAATTATAAGTAATAAAGATTACTTGTATTGTAAGTCTGATATTATGATTGGCTTTATATGGGAGGAGGAGGAGAACATAAAAAAACCACAGAACAGGTTTTTCGTCTGGTAGTTTGTGAAAAAACAGAAAGCATAATCTCAAATTTGAGTTGGGAGGCCAGCTTTTCAGCTTTCTGCTCCCTGCCCAGAGCAGGAGCAGTTTTCAGGCTCATTGGGTTGCTGTTATCAAAGAGGGGATGTGTACTTGTGGAAAAAGTAGCTCAGGTCATCATATCCTGTCTGATGTGGATGGAAAAAGAGAAGGTTACTTAAAAATAAAAGACTAAAAGTAGATTGAGACCAGCATCTTCTAAGGATGCAAAATTGGCCGCATCCCTAGTGAATGTCCCATATAGAGCTCTGGAGTTCATAACATAGAGTGTATAAGGTGGTATGTAGAGCTTCAAGTCCGATCTTTGATGCCTGTTCCACCAGAGCCTAAGGAACATCTCACACATATTTCTGCACCCTAAATGCAAGGAAAGGTGGCAACATCCAGGGCCTGCAGGAGCTAAGATCCAGTGTAATGTGTCCAGAGAAGTGAGTAGAAGAGCCTGGATGAATTACCTATGTCTGAGGTTCCTGCTGTAAGCAGTAGTTTGTTAGCTAGAAGGTCAGAGATAAACTCAAGAGATTCCTACCAGGGAGAACCACTGCTAAAGGTGAAAAAGGACCTGCAAAAGTCAAGGGGAAGCTGGTGTGAAATAGGAGATGCTACACAGTTTCTGCAAGTGTGAGAAAAATGACGTGAGAGAAACCATAAGAAAAACCACAGGTTCTGAATTTCCACCTGTAATCAACTCTGTGCAAAAATCCCATTTCCCTTGCAGTGAATTTTACGTGCTCAGGTGTTGGGTAGTATATTTGTTACTCCATAGTGACTATGCAGTTCATGTAGACTGAAATTCTATTCAGAAATTATATTCCCACCTGGAATACTGTGTCCAGTTCTGGAGCCCCCAACACAAGAGAAACCTGGAGCAGCTAGAACAAGTCCAGAGGAGGCCACGAGGATGATCCGAGGGCTGAAGCACCTCTCCTGTGAGGACAGGCTGAAAGAGTTGGGGCTGTTCAGCCTAAAAAAGAGAAGGCTCTGGGGAGATCTTATAGCGGCCTCCCAGTACCCGAAGGGGCCTACAAGAAAGCTGGGGAAGGACTTTTCCTAAGGGCACTTAATGACAAAACAAGGGGAAATGGGTTTAAGCTGAAAGAGGGGAGGTTTAGATTAGATATTAGGAAGAAGTTTTTCACTGTGAGGGTGGTGAGACACTGGAACAGGTTGCCCAAGGAAGTTGTGGGTGCTCCTCCCTGGAAGTGTTGAAGGCCAGGCTGGATGAGGCTTTGAGCAACCTGGTCTAGTGGAAGGTGTCCTTGCTGCTGGCAGGGGGGTTGGAACTGGATGATCTTGAAGGTCCCTTCCAATCCAAACCATTCTATGATTCTATGAAATAAGAACAAGCTTATTGTTTTCTGTTGACTAAAATGGTTTAAGCAATCATACTTGCTGCTGGAGATTATTGGATGGCTTTGGAATGCATCATGGGTTTTAATCTCTCCTCTCTTTAGACTCTTTCTTTTTTAAATGGCTTGAGCAGGAAGAATTATCTGAGGGGATAAAAAAATGACTGTTTTCTTCTCTCTAGCAAATTAAATACAATCTTGGAAATATATGTCCCATTTATTTAGTTGGAAAAATTGATATTACAATTTTCAGCTCAACCTTAGGACATATTATTATAATGAAACCTTGGTATTTAAAAAAAAAAATGATGTAGCAAAATTCAAAAAATATGAAAAAAACCCAGAATACAGTCATAAAAAATGAAGAATTTCGAAATTAAATTTTTCAGTTCCCTCTTAAAGTATTTATTTATTACTCATGTGTGACCAGCTGTAATTATTTCTATTCATACAGTCATAGAGCTTCTGAGCATCCTGGCAGTCTAGAGCCCTATTGCTCTATTAACATCAATTAAAACAAAGACTGTTTAAACCCAAATACCATTTTCTCTGTGCAAAGCGACATAGACTTTGTATTGTTTCATATACATAGACTGTATACAGGGGAGGGCTCAGTTTCTCTAAAATGATAAGAGAAACAGAGATATTAAAATAATAAAAACACTAAAACCAATGTTTCCCATCTCCCCAGTTCTCTACAGGCATGAATTTCCTACTGTTTCCTACCATTCAGTAGAAAACCACTTGCATAAAGGGAGGAAAAGACCCAGAATTTGTTCTCATTAGGATCCTATTCTAGCATCCTTTAAACAAATATTTTGACTTGGTGTAGGGGTGGGTTGTAAATCTGCCTTTACAAGGGTTCAGTTGCACCAGCTTTCGTTTTATGATGCTGAAGCAGAAACTGAAAGTATAACATGGCCAAAACCTGTTCCTCTAGATTGGTCATTACAATGCTGTAAGAATTAAAATCCTCCGAGGAGCACATACTTCATCTGTGATGTATGCCAGAGAGAAATTTCAGGAGCCCTCTGTGATTTAAACTTGAGTAAATTAAATTCATTGGGTACATTTGCCCCTTGGAGACAGCAAGTTGCTTTTTTAAACTCAATGTGGTAGTAAAGACAAGGGATCACTTCAACTCTCCCTGAAATGTGGTTACTTCTGCAGTGGAAGTTATCATACCTGCTAGCAGTGTATGATACCTATGAATGAAAGATATGACCATGCCTGGTGGCTAGATGTGCACGTGAAAAGTTTGTGTAGCTTAACTTTGCCAAAACCTGAGGGGAAAAATGATGAAATTGAAAAAACTTGAGCAAATGGTCTGATGAAATTCTGCTTAAAGCTGATCATGCGTGTCCTTCAGTCTCCAAAGTTGCTAAACCCAACCCAGTCACTAGGTCAATACTGAAAGTCCCCAATCCCAACTGTTAATTTAGAAAACTCCAAAAAGGGATAGTCAACAAACTGTCCTAGAAGTTTCTCATTTGGTCTAGAAGATTTTGGATTTTAACTTTGTAGTACCTATTATTCTTATTTCGGAAGCCTGAAGTTGAATAATGTTGCCTTAAACTCAGTTCTGGACCTCAACCGTGGACTTCAAGTCTTTTTTGGATGGTGCTAGTTTCTTGTTTTGTCTGTACAGCACCCTGAGCAGTTCATGACTGGGGCTCTGAAGAAAAAAATACAATATATATATTTTTCTTTTTAGTGTTATGTGCGTTATTGGCATTATTATTAAGATGAACTCATTCTTGTTTAAAGAAGCCTTTGAAAACCTCCGGCAAAAGGTTCCACTGGGACCTGCTGACATTCGAGTGTTTTATGTCAAATTCCAAAATGGCAAAGAGTTGTTATGAGCTGAAAGGAAGAGAGGGAATCTCCAAAGGACCCTGAAGACCCCACTGACTCTCTGAATCTACATAAATCAGGGAACTGAGTGATAAAACAAACATCTTGGCTTATGAGGTTGTGAAGTTTGCTTAATGGAACAGACACAGTAGCACCCCTGGGTGAGGTGAGAACGCCTGAGAGTTGCTTTCCAAGCAGGGGGATACTCAGGAGTTATGGGAACTGGCAGGCAACTGGCTGATATATGTGGGCTGCCCTCTAATTTCCCTTTCTCCTGGGCCAACTCTTTCCTGGCTGACTGAAGGATGTCTCACCGCAATCCTTTTTTTCGGTCTGGTCTAAGCTAAGCAAGGCCAATCTGAATGAAGAGTTTCATTGGAGACCTCCAAGGAATACCTATCTGTTGGAGAAAACTGTTCTGATGATGCAAGAAATGGCAAATTTCCCTCTGAGTCAGAGCTGGATTGGTCCAGCTGGCCAGGAGGAGGGAGGTTAGAGCTACAGAGGAGATGGCAACAGAGACACTAGGATATTTCCTATCCAGTCAGGTTTCAGATTAAAGAAGGGGTGTCAATGCCTTGTCCAACCCACATCCTATAATAATCCTGATGTCAGTGCAACCCGATTATCACCCTGCAAATCTCTTGTTGTGTCATCTCAGTAGGGTCGTACATATAAAACCCTGAGTAATTTCACCCCAAGCAACTGGTAGGACAGAATATTTAAAGTCAAATTATTTTCACCTAACTTCAAACTCTTAATTAAGACAGTTAATTCCTGTCTCTCTAGAAACAGGAAAAAGAGGGAGAAAAAGATCTCCAGCCTGCAATGCCAGTCTGAGATCTTCATTGCCTGCAGGAGCCCATATAGTTCTGTTCAATAACCTCATTTTCTCTATTCCAAGTCTAAGTTTAAGAGACATGAGTTAAGACACTTAAGTCCATATATAATTTCAATTCTGTGATTGATTTACCCTACTAATTCAGAGAAAGCTCTTATATTTAACTTAAGTAATATTATCCTCTTCTCAAGAGAAGCGTGGGCAGCAGGTCGAGGGAGGTGATTCTCCCCCTCTATTCCGCTCTCGTAAGGCCCCACCTGCAATACTGCGTCCAGTTCTAGAGCCCCCATCACAAGAGAGAAATGGAACAGCTAGAACAAGTCCAGAGAAGGGCCACCAGGATGATCCGAGGGCTAGAGCAGCTCTGCTGTGAGGACAGGCTGAAAGAGTTGGGGCTGTTCAGCCTGGAGAAGAGAAGGCTCCAGGGAGACCTTATAGCGACCTCCCAGTACCTGAAGGGGCCTACAAGAAAGCTGGGGAAGGACTTTTCATAAGGGCAGTTAATGACAAAACAAGGGGAAATGGGTTTAAGCTGAAAGAGGGGAGGTTTAGATTAGATATTAGGAAGAAGTTTTTCACTGTGAGGGTGGTCAGACACTGGAACAGGTTGCCCAAGGAAGTTGTGGGTGCTCCTCCCTGGAAGTGTTCTCGGCCAGGCTGGATGAAGCTTTGAGCAACCTGGTCTAGTGGAAGGTGTTCCTGCTGTTGGCAGGGGGGTTGGAACCAGATGATCTTGAAGGTCCCTTCCAACCCAAACCATTCTATGATTCTATTTTCTGGGAAACCATAGTTTGATTGTGTCTGTTTTGTCGTAATCCACATGTTTTTGGGAGGATGCAAGAAACTGTAGTGTTTGGGGTTGTCAACACAGGACAGTTTTTATATCCTGGATTAAACTGTCCCACTGTCATGTATGATTGCAGGGGACCAGGGCAAAAAAAATCCACTAGAGTCACAAGTAGTGTACAAAAGCCTCCCAGATATGATTTTCATGTGAGGAAAAGTTTAACTCTTGTGGAATCATGGCCTCAGAGTGCTATACTTTATCATTCAAAAAGGATGTATTTCTATAGCAAATAAAATTAACTTGACCTGGTTCATTCTTCTTGACTTGCCTGGATGTTGCACCAGGAGGAACATTGACTAATGTCAGCCAGCAACAAACTTCAGGGTTTGGAGCAGCATCTCTCTATCCTCTTCACAGAGTATTAATTGATTTACTAAGTATTGTGGATTTTATTAAGAGTTCTGGGAGTGTAGGAATAAAGGGTCAGAGTAGAGGGACAGATATGTGGTGGCAAGGCAAATTTAGGATGACTTTTGCTGGTCTAGACTGAGAATCACTGGTTGGACTGCAATGAGATTTAGACTGAAGATCTAACTCAGTTTACCAGGCTTTGCAGACTCAAACTAAACCAAATAAGAAGCAACATCACAAGTACAACCAAGAGATCTTCACAACTATTAATGAAGCTACACCCATCTACCCAGACGAAGAGCAGCTCCAAAGCACTGACAATCTGAGATACCACTCATTTCTGATGTCTGTCCTCATAGGTGGAGCACAGCAAGATTTCCACTAAACACTGTACATAGGAGCTATTTGTGTCTTGTTTTGTTGAGCAGAAGTCCAACCTGTGAATCCACAAGTAACCTCTAGCTCAGTAGCAGACTCCTGCATGTCCCAGGCACAACTCTTCCATTTTGCTGTCAATTTCTATTTCCAGATTGCATGAAGAAGGCTGGGTTAAAAGGACCGAGTTCTTCTGATGTAGCATAGATGCTACATCACCATGGGTTTGCACTAGGGTTGTAGTTGGAGTTTTTTTGGAATTAACCAACAAGGGTCTTACCTCAGCAGATCTCTCCATCTTATAACCTTGTCTCCACAACATAATCTCAAGGATGTAGCTAAAAAAAAAAAAATAATAAAATTTACTAATTTAAAGATGATTTATATATTAAAAATTTACTTTCCAGTCTTTTTTTTTTTTCTTTTCTTTCTCCTTTATGATGAAAGTCTATTGTTAAATAGATTCATATAATAATTTATTGCACAATAATGTAGAAAATGTGGCACCAGGCATTCAGTCTCTTATTTTAGGTTCCATAGAAGTTGACAGACTTCTATGGAAAATGAACTTCTAGTTCATTTTACATGATGATAAAATTTAGTGTCCATGGAACAGTGCTCAGCTGGGATGGCAGCTGCTTTTTCATAATACATTGAGAACACCTTTTTTTTTTAAAGTTAGGAGTGGTGGAGCTCCAAACCAAGGCTTGACAGATAGAGCAGAGTGGAGGGAGTTCTCTCATTAGACATGTGGATGCAGAGGGCTTTTCAGAGCTCACTGACTCTGAAAAAAGTGCAGGGAAATCTGACCTCCAACCCTTGAAGTAGGTTGACCTGGAAGACCTGATGGGGAACAGTTTGTTCATGAAAGAATAAAGGAAGCTTATAAAGACTTATTATATTGGAGTCTAAAAGTAGGAATGGTATCTAGTCCAAGTTAAAGGATGTGTCAGCTGCTTTGTCAGTTCTACCAAGGCTCCTAAAGCCAGCAGGGAGGAGAAAGACAGGGAGGAATCAATATACCTAATCCATGGAAATTCCCAACCCACTCCAAAGATAATACAATTTCCACCATGTGAAAAACAATACTCACTCATTTTTCCCGCGTATAACCTTACTCTTCTGTATGTCCTGAGCCCTCACGACCTTAATCTGTTCTTATTCAAGCAAGTCAAATACCTTGTTGCATTAAAAGAACAGCAAGAAGGTTCCTTAGATGATGTTGGGAAGCATTTCTCAGGCAAGCTTAGTTGCACAGTAGTGTCCTTCTCCAACCCAAATGTAGACTAAGCACTTGGCTCCCATTGAAATGTGTTAAATGGTCCTGGGGAGAAATGATCTATGTCCACTGAGGACACCACATTAATCATGAGTCTCTTCTCCACTGTTTGGACACAATGTCTGAGAGAGAAAACAAGGTTATTTTGACATCAGCACATGGTTTTCTCAATATTGTGGCCCAAAAGACAGCAAGTCTAGGGGATCATTCCTTTAGACACTATACTGTTTCACTTGACCTCCAAAGCTCTCCCAGTCCAAGTTTCCAAGCTATAGAGTCAGGATGGGTTCCCAGAGGGCAGGATCAGTAAAATCTCTTTTATACAGTTATAGTTCCCAAATTTTACTGGGTGTAAGAGGGACCCTACAGGTTCAAAGTCTCCAGAGGGTGCAAGTTCAAAGTCTGAACCTACCCAGAAGGCTGGTACAGAGTATGACTAAGTCCATCTCCCATTACCATTGCTTTTCTTGAGCTCTGTTATTGCATCCCAGAGTGAAATGGTGCACGTGTGTTGGACAAGCGTTGCAAAGGGAGACCTCAACTGGGAATCCATTTCCTTGGGGAACTCTGAATGAGTTGAGTAAGGGGGTGAATAACTGCTTTAAAACACAAGGAAAGGGATACTCAGGTTGGAGAAAGGGGAAGAAAAATGTCAGAACATGGGTAAGGCAAATTATTTCAAGCAAAACATTCCCAAGACAATCCCCAATTTACTTTAAATCCCAATTAAAATGGGATAAGGGGGAGAGAGAAGGGAAGAAAAGTGAAAAAAAATATAAAAAAAGAGGAATGTTGCTGACGTCTGTTTTCCAGTTTCCTATTGACCAAGGAGAAAAGAGAGCCACCACCCAGACCCTTTTTCTGATTAATAAAAATGTGATGGAAATTTCATATGTTGTCTCGGCTCCTAAACACTTCTCAGCCACATCTGGCACTGCGAGCTCCTTCCAGCCTGTTTATGTTCACAATGAGAACATTTTTTCCAGCCCTGTCAACAATTATTGTTTCCCCTATGGGGAGGTCAGAGGTTGTCCCTCACTTCAGTCATTAAAAAAAGCCTTGGCTTTGAAGTACCTCCCTGGTCATTATTTGTTGGTTCATGTCTTGAGTTGCAGAACAGAATGAGGACAAACACAGAGGAAACCTGGACCTTGATTGCTTCTCTTCCAGCAGCAGATGAGAAGAGGTGCTGTAGAGGAAAACATTGTTGTGATACAGTCGAGCCAAAGGTCCCTAAGGGTGAGAGAGAGGGTGGATGTACATCTCACCTCAGGGGGCCATGGTGGCTTGTAGCCCTCCTGGCAATGTAGAGGGTCCAGCAGAAATGAGTCAGCGCCTTTGATTCTGAGATTTTGGCTCTCTTTTATGCCTCCCTTTGATGTCAGGGTTTGTTTGCAGAGAGGAGGCGTTTTTATGGGCTCTCTCAAACTTGTACAACTTCCTTTTGGAGACCAGGGAAAGAAGCACGGGGGGAGAACAAAACCCAACCAAGCCCCTGAGGCCCAAACCGCAGGAGCCACAGGTGAGCCACATAGCGTGTTCTCAGAAACCAAAGGGAAATCAGCCACATTTTTTCTGTATGCAATAAAGGGTAACTTCAGTAACACAGCCAGCCCTTGTCCAAACTCCCTCTGAATTTGCAAGGGCACAGGGCAGCCCCAGGTCACTCCCCTGATGTGACATGGCATGACTGGTGAGGTCCTGCAGTCCTGAGCAAGATGGTTTTGAGGTACATGAGCAACGCATTTGGTTCGTATCTCTTTCCCCATCACAATGTTAGTCTTGAGCTCTCACCCTGAATTGGTAAGGATGATTGGTCCTGACTCAGTTCTTACTCCAGTTTTAGAGAGGAATACAGCAAGGTGAAATGATGCATCCAAGGCTGCAGTGAAAATCAGTATCAAAGCCAACAATCAGCACCAAAATCACCTGATTCCCTGAGATTTCAGAATTAGCACTGTCTGGTCCTGGTCCTAATCCATTCACAGCACTAAGGAGAAGAAATGCACTTTTTCAGGACCAGAGCTCCTCTTGGGAGCTCTGCCACTGATGCCATAGGAGAGCTCTTCAAGTCCAGGTTGGATGAGGCTTTGAACAACCTGGTCTAGTAGAAGGTTTCCCTGCTCATGGTAAGGAATTTGGAACTGGATGATCTTTAAGGTCCCTTCCAACCCAAACCATTCTATGATTCTATGACTCTATGATTAAGAGCTATCCTGTGCTCAGCAGTTCCTTACATCCTTCCAGCCCTGAGCACTGATGGAGATGAGGCACTCACCTCCCTTGCTCTGATCTTGTACGTTCCTGAGTCCACCCAAATGCTGTGCTACACCTAGAGCGTGTCAGTCCATCGGTCATGCCATCAACAAGGAAAGCCAGGTGTGTTTCCACAGGGCTACTGGGACTTGTGCCAAAGATGTTGCATGTGCAGACAGAAGTTAGTGATGGAATGAAGGTGGAGTTCATCTGACTTAATGCATATATCCGCAGTGGTGCATCCTCCACTGGAGGTAGTTACCCCAGCTCCCCTTGCCAGTTCATGGGGATGTAGGGTGTCCTGGTTTTTAGCTGGGACAGAGCTGAGTTTCTTTTTAGTAGCTAGAGCAGTGTTGTGTTTTGCTTTCAGGATGGGATTTGTTATGAGAGAAACACTGAGAACACACCAATGTTTTCATTTGTGTCACTGGAAGTTGAAGGACTTTGTGTTTTGCCAGTCTGCAAGTGCAAGATCTAAGGAGGTGAGGGATATTAAAATTAATAATATAAATTGGCATTTGGATATACCAATGGGATATTCCATCTCATATCCCATCATGGTCAGGATATTAATGAGGGGCTCTTCCTCTCTTGCTCTCTCTGACTTCAGCTCGGACTTTCAGTCTTCCAGGATTGCGGTTTCGGTTCGGGATTATCGCTCATCTGGGATCGTTATCTGGGAACAGGCTGGGCTTGGCTGGTGGTTGGTGAGCAATGGCACTGGGTATCACTCATTTGCACATTTTACTACTATTATTATTATCATTACTATTTTAATATTACTAGTATTTTAAGTTTTCTTTTATTGTAATTATTAAATTGTTCTTATCTCAACCTACGAGTCTCCTTACCCTTGCCCCCCAATTCTCTGCCCTGTCCCCTGTGGGGGCAGGGAGTGAGAGAACAGTTGTGTTTGGCTACTAGCCAAGTGTTAGCCAAGTGCTAACCAACTGAAATCACCACAAGGGAATGTAGTCTAGGGCAGCTTCATTTGCCTCTGGGCAGGTGCTTAAAAACGTCAAGAAGACGTGCTTCGGGAATGCCTCTTTCTCTCCACTTGACTATAAAGAGGAGTCTGGGGTGACTGACTCAGCTGGAGTCTTCTGGGGTGTACACAGGGGATTAAATGAAATCCCAGACTGAAAAGGTATCCCTGAACTCAAAATGAACTTCAGTCTTGTAGTTTTAAACTTATCTTTTTTGATAATCACATAAAAGCACATCACCATTTACTGTTGGAAGAGCCATGCCCTCAAGTCCTGATTGATAATGAAAGATACCCTTCTGCTGACTCTTTTCCATCTCCAGATCCAGCCTCTTCAATGGTTAGAAGACATCATGGTACAGATTAAGCAACCATAGACAGTTATACCCACACACTCCACCAACCTTAGCCAGATGGAGATGCTCTGATTCCTAGAAGGGAGCTGGAAATCCCTTATCAGAGTTGTACTTGGCTGCACAAAGAGAGGAGTATGTGAGACTAAATTCCATCAGTCAGAAAGGAAAAGGGCTCAAGTTCCTTGACAGTGCCCAAGAGATGAGTGGAGAAAAGGAGCCAAAACTAACTTGACCTTTGAATATGCAAAGGCATGAAAACAAATGTAAATTTGGCACCAGGCAAAATTGCTCAGTCATGCCTCGTGGAGGACACAGCTGTGCACCCAGTGCATTTTAAATTAACAGCAAGGGAAACTTTTGTCAGAGGTCAAAGCTTTGTCTCTTCTTATCTTTGGTAGCTGCTCAAAGAAAGCCCTATTTGCTGCAATTCTCTCCTTCCTTCCAAATGATCTGGACACATGACAGTTATTCCTCAGTAACAAACGTAAAATCAGTTGCAGGTTATGTCAATTTTTTAAATTAGCGTGAAGGCCAGCCCAGGCTGTTACAAAGATCATGGGGACTGTTTATTCAGGTGAGGTATCTTGTTTTTCATTGCTCAGACTTCTACTAGATTCAATTAGCTGTTTGGTTTTAGGGTTTTGCAGAGGTTCTATCTGCAATGCCTATCTTTAAATCCCTGTGTGGGAAGAAATTGCCATATTTTATTTTATTTTATTTTATTTTATT